>NC_079427.1:23257454-23552454 GCF_026213295.1 Gadus chalcogrammus
GCTATTGCCCGTCAAGTGGGCGTGGCCGGGGGGACGTGATGGCTCCGCCATCCTCACCTGTCTAAAGATGCTGCCATCTGTGGCTGGAGTAGTTCTATTTCATGTAGGCTACGCCGTCTAGGCTTCGCCTTATGGGCTTGTCCCGTGCGCGCGCTTGTGCGCGCTGAAAATTCAAACTATGCACCTATAAGCGTGGGCACCGCCCACAATTCCCACGGTATCGTGTATATAGCACGGTGCATACCGTCGCTCATCCTCCCTTTTCTTTCAGCACTTGTGCTTGTCAGCAGATTAGAGAACTACCTAAGATGCCTTCAACGGAACAACGGATCTCCCAAGCCGGTGGCAGCGGCCCGGGAGAGGCCTCGGACAAACGGCCCTTTTCAGGGCCACCTAAGAGCGCTCCTGGGGCTAAGTCCTTCGCAGGACTCCTTTGCGCCTCCTGTCCCGCCTCCCTGGCACCGGGTGACGGGCACGTGGCGTGTTTTCGGTGCCTCGGCGCCGACCACGCCGCGGCTGCTATGGCGCCCTCCGTCACCTGTGTCTCATGCCGGGAGCTGTCTGAAGAAGGGATCCTCTCCAGGCACCTCTACTTCTCCCCGGCGGTGGACCTGGCTGACGCCATTGACCTGTTCAGGGCCAGCCCGGACTACCACGATGGCGTCAGCAACGCCGACGGCGACGCTGTCTCTATGGACGACGTCTTCGACGACTCGGCGTCCGTTGTTTCCCACTCCCGGGTTTCAACCGTCACCGCCGTGGAACGAGAGAGACCGCGCCGGATGGCCGATCTCTTCGGGGAGATCATGGCTGAGGCGGCGGCCATCAAAGGGATTCCTATGCCGGCCCCGCCTCTCGCCCCCATATCGGATGATATGCAGGGCGAGTGCTTTCGCACCCCATCGTCTTCCCGAAGGGTTACCCAGTGCCCCTTGTTCCCGCCTGTGCAGCACTTTTTTAGTGCTGCCGGTGGGGACCCTTCTACACTGAAGGCCCCGGTGAAGTCCTACACGGACTTCACCAACGTGGAAGGGTGGGCCGACACTCAGGCGAGGGGGAGCCTCCCCTGGCAGCGCTTCTCTGTCCGGGCGCCGGATGGCGCCCTAACGAAAAGCCGCTGCCCCCCGACCGCCTCCAGAAACAGATTGTCGGCCTAACGGACAGGGTGTTCGTTTGTGCCTCTTAATCTGCGGCGGCGGTCAACAACATCGCCATGCTCTCCTCCGCCATGGTCTCCTTGTCGGCTGACCGGGAGGCCTACGGCCCAGAGGAAGCCGCAAGATGGCTGGCGGTTTCCCGCTTTTCCAGCTCCATCCTCCAGCTATGCCAGCCGATAGCCGTTTCGGCCGGCCGGCATATGGCGTGGGCAACCATGATTCAGCGAATCATATGGCTCTCCCACACTGCGGTGCCGGAACGGGAGCGGGCCAGCCTGGTCCAGGGTCCACTAGCGCCGGATGGCCTATTTGGTCCCCGGTTTTCCGAGGTTCTCGCGCACCAGCAGTCTGTCCGTGAGAATCGTTCCCGGTTCGGGGCAATTCTCACGGGCTCCTCCCACCAGCAGACCGGGAGGAAGCGGGGTCCAGGCCGGGCCCAGCGTTCCAGGGGACCGCCTCCGACTCCAGCCCCGGTGCCGCAGCAGCAGCAGCAGCAGCAGCAGCCGCGGCCGCCGCCACCGCGGACGGGTGGAGCAGCGCCACAGACCGGGAAGTTCCGGAAGCTGGCTCCGACTTTTTCCTTCCCCAATAAAGAAAAAAATAAAGACCGTTCGACTGAACGGCAGTACATGGTACCCAAAGAGCGATATTCCTTAGGTCACCTGCGTCCTACGCTTGTGGCGCGTCCCTCCATGTTGCCTCTTTCCCCCCCTCAGCCCGGTGGCTGAGGGGGGGACCCTCCGCCCTTCTCAAGGGTGTTCCCCTGGGCAGGGTGGCGTCCTACGTAGTGGTCTTCACGGACGCCTCATTGACGGGTTGGGGAGGAACGTGCCTCTCTCACTCGGTCAGAGACGAGTGGCGCACGCCCCCTACAGCACACATAAATGTGTTGGAGCTCGACGCTGTGAGGAAAGTGCTGTTGCATTTCTTTCACCTGATGCGCGGCCGCCACGTTCTGATCAGGACAGACAGCGTGTCGGCGGCGGCGTACATCAACAGACAGGGGGGAGTCCGCTCCCCTGCTCTCCACCGAAAGGCGGTCGAGCTCTGGCTTTGGGCTCATCAGTATCTCCTCAGTCTGAGAGCCCTGCATATCGCGGGCGCCCAGAACTTTGGGGCGGACCTCATGTCTCGAGGCGGTCCCCGCCGGAGATCCCACCACGCTGGGATCTCCCCACCGTGTTGCGCGGATTGTCCAGGGATCCTTTCGAGCCTCTTTCTCAGGCCCCTTTGGATGCCCTGTCATTTAAGACGGCGCTCTTGTTGGCCTTGGTCTCTGCCAAGCGGGCCGGTGAGCTAACCGCTCTGTCTGTCAGCCCGAGTTGCTTGTTGCTAAACGAGGACAGCTCCTTCGCGTTGCTCAGACCTAATCCTGCGTTCCTCCCGAAGAACATTAATAGTTATTTTCGGTCGAGGGATATTGTGCTTAAGGCTTTTCACCCCCCGCCTCATTCTAGTGAGGCGGAGGCGGAGTTGCATCTCCTGTGCCCGGTTCGGGCGTTGGCTATGTACGTGAATCGCTCGGCCGCGTTCCGCTCCACACAACAGTTGTTTGTGTGTTATAGCGACGCTAGCAGGGGCCGCGCTCTCTCTAAGCAACGGTTTTCTCGCTGGGTATGTGAGGGTGTTCGCTTAGCCTACTCTCGGCAGGGCTTGGCGCCACCGTTGGGTGTTAAAGCTCACTCCACACGGAGCGTGGCCGCTTCAACGGCTCTACTCAAGGGCGTTTCGGTGGAAGACATCTGCGCGGCTGCGTCATGGTCTTCCCCCGGCCCCTTTGTCCGTTTTTACATGTTAGACATGTCCAGGGGCTCACTCGGCAACTCTGTGCTGGAGTCCGGGACCCCTTTTACGGCTTAAGAATATAAACATGTTCTTTAAAGCGGCGTGGTTGGATTTCCTCTCGCCGGCTGGCGAGTTGGACTTGATTACCAGTCTTACTCTTCCACCTTTTTTCAAATGAAAAACAGGCTAGGAGGGTTTTCTATTGGCTCGCCAATCGTGTGGTGGTTTTGTTTACCAGTGTGGTACTCCCGCCGTTGTTTCTTCAAAAAACGGCCGAGAGAGTCCCCTTATTGGAGAGTCGGATTCTATGGCTCCGCCCCCGGTAGTAGCGGACCTAATGGAAACCGTGTTGCTCTGGTTTTTCCTTTCCTTTTCATGGGTTCCATGAAGCACGGATTGGAGCCGGAGTCTTTACAGACTCACTTTTTCCCTTGATCATTGCCTTGCTTGATCTAGGAGGAATTCGTTTTTTATTAAGCTGTTGTGTTTTACACATCCCTGGCTTTTTTGAGTCTTAATGTGTTCTGGTGACTTAGGTCGTTTTGACTGGGGTCCAGCAGGAGTACATTGATCGGGCTCCGCTCGCAGCTTCACCTTAGCCCATAAGGCGAAGCCTAGACGGCGTAGCCTACATGAAATAGAACGATAGTTATGTTATTATAACTCTAGTTCTATGATTGTAGGCGTAGCCGTCTAGTTTCCCACCTGCTGTACCCTCCAAATGCTGAAAGAAAAGCGTGGAGGATGAGCGACGGTATGCACCGTGCTATATACACGATACCGTGGGAAATGTGGGCGGTGCCCACGCTGATAGGTGCATAGTTTGAATTTTCAGCGCGCGCAAACGCGCGCACGGGACAAGCCCATAAGGCGAAGCCTAGACGGCTACGCCTACAATCATAGAACTAGAGTTATAATAACATAACTATCGTTATTGCAGCTTATGTGTTCTATCCTGCTTCCTAGTGGCTATGTGAGGGTAATGCAGCTTGTGTGTTTGATCCTGCTTCCTAATGGCTATGTGGGGGCAGCTTATGTGCTTAAAATACGTAACAGTATCCAATGTTGATAACGGGACATGACATGGCTAAGCTACCAACATAAACAAGAGGAGCTAGGAAAGGAAATTACTGAGTGTTCAAATTCAGCAGGGGCAAACGTGTGGCTACACACAGCACTACGAAAGTCGTCAAGATTGTATTTGGTGCTGCTTAGTGTGAGAGTGAGAGTGAAAGAGTCAGAGAGAGAGGCTTGATTCACAAATAAACAAATGCCAGTGACAGTAAAGGTGTTAGCAAGCTGTAAAAAATATGCATTAGCAACCTTTGCTGGTTTAAGTGAATTCATCATCCTCTTTAGGGTAACTTGGCTTGGAGGTGTGGAGAGCGAAAGAGAGGAGAAGAGTAAGGGATTGGGAGCAGGAGAAGGGGGGTAAGGATGATAGTAGAATCTCATGTTAGCCAAGCCTGCCTCAAAATTGGCTCTGGGTCGCACACACACACACTTGTGTATGTCACCATGGGTAAATCTTTCACATGCACTGTAGGCCTACGAAGTGCACACCCATTCTCAGCACTCCATTTTGGGAACTATCAATGTTGTACATTGTAACAACAAGCCTGTGTGAAGTTTTAACTTGTCTCTTATGATGTTAGTGCTGCTTGTGTTATTTCACAGTCGTCATGAGCAAGAGGAAGCAAGAGGGTTGCAGAGACATTCGGCAATGTTTTGCCTCGTCTCAGAAAAGAAGCAAAGTAAGTAAAGAGGGCTGAGAAAATGAGTAGTGTTAACCTATCAGTTGTAACATTACAGTACAGTAATAATAATAATAATAATAATAATTTTATTTAAAGGGCGCCTTTCAAGACACTCAAGGTCACCTTACAGAGCATAAAGTTATAAGACAGAGGTTAAACATGGAGAATTAATAACACTCAAAAGACGCCTAAAGTGAAGGGGGGGACCTCACTAACCACCACCAATATGTAGCACCCACTTGGGTGCTACATATTGGTAGCAGTACAGTAGAGTTAATAGACAGTGTTTCTCATAGAATTGTCATTCAAATCAAAAGTGGTTTGTTGACTATCTGAGAAAGGAACAGTACTTGTTATTTGATAATATTTCTTCCCTGTGGCATGTTCACTTTAGTGTGTTCAGAATAAAGAGTGAAGCACAGAGAGAGCAAGAACGTTTGGAGGATGAAAGCAGTGTGTGTCAATCTGGTAGTGAAATAGAGGTGAGCAGCATGAGAGAGGAGTTCTGGAAACTAGTAGAGCCTTGGCTTTTCCCATGTTCAATGCAATTTGCAATTTTTTGTTTGGATAAAAGCGTCTGGAAAATGATTGTCAAAGAGTAAATATTAATGGTTTAAACCGAATTGTGACATTAGAGCAGGATCCTGTTGGCAGTGGCTCTGATAGTGTGTTTCAGTAGTCTACTGGGGGGGTGCATTAATCCGGCATATTGCCCACTGACTTGTCGGTTCTACTTGCTGCTGACTGAGCACAGTCAGTGGCGTGCACAGGGGGGGGGCAGGGGCGCCCCCCCTTGTGGCCCAATTGTTGAAGAACACGTGCTAAAGTGCCCTCTCAGGAGCCAAAACGCGTATTAAAGGGGCCCCTTGGGAGCCAAAACGCGTGCTAAACTGCCCTCAAGTGTCCTTTCGGGAACCAAAACGTGTGCTAAACTGCCCCCTTTGAAGCCAAAACGCGTGCTAGAGTGCCCTCAAGTGTCCCTTTGGGAGCCAAAACGCGTGCTAGAGTGCCCTCAAGTGCCCTCTCAGGAGCCAAAACGCGTGCTAAACTGCCCTCAAGTGTCCTTTCGGGAACCAAAACACGTGCTAAAGGGTTCCCTTGGGAACCAAACCGCGTGCTAGAGTGCCCTCAAGTGTTCCTTTGGGAGCCAAAACGCGTGCTAAACTGCCCTCAAGTGCTCTCTCGGGCACCAAAACGCATGCTAAACTGCCCTCAAGTGTCCTCTCGGGAACCAAAACACGTGCTAAAGGGCCCCCTTGGGAGCCAAAACGCGTGCTAGAGTTCCCTCAAGTGTCCCTTTGGAAACCAAAACGCGTGCTAAACTGCCCTCCAGTGCCCTCTCGGGTAAGGTGACCAGATTTCTGAAATGAGTACTTTTTCATGTATTTTTCATGGCTACGATGGAGCCGCTAACATGAGTGGAGGATACAGCGGCCTGCAGTCTCGAATTAAAAGCCACAATGAGAAAGCTTTATACGTGCACTGCCATGCCCACTGTCTCAACCTTGTCTTGGTGGAGAGTGCCAAATCAAGTCAGCCCTTTGTTCGTTTTTTCAATCTAGTTGAGAGTCTGTACACTTTCCTAGCCAGATCCCCAAAACGCCATGCTGCATTTGTGACACTCCAACAAACCATGTACCCGGGTCAAAGAGTCTGTGAACTGAAAAGGCTGTCTGACACAAGGTGGGCATGCAGAGAAGATGCTCTGAGATCCCTGAAGAAGGTCCTTTCTGCAGTGGTGAAGCTTCTTCAGAACATGGCTGACAGTGATCCACCAGACTCTGCAGCAGGTGATGCCCGGATGCTCCTGCGCAGTATAGATTTTGAATTTATCCTGTGCATGGAGATCACCACACCCATCTTTAATGAGACTGACATTGCATCTGCTGCGCTTCAGAGAAAGAACCTTGACTTATCATACACCATCGTCGAAGGGGTCATACAAAGAGTAAAGGCAATGAGGACAGATGAGGAGTTCAAGGTCCTTTTTACAAAAGCAAAAAGGCAAGCCGAGGCAGCAGGGATTGAGGTGCCAAAAGAAATACCTGGTCAAGCCAGACGCAGGAAGGTACCTCAAAAGCACAAGTATAGCTCTAAATCAGCAACAGAGGATTACCAAGCCCAAGACTTGGAAGAGCACTACCGGGGAAAGGTGTTCTTTTGCTTCCTTGACAGGCTGTCCCATGAGCTACACCGAAGATTCAAGGGAAAGGATGACACACCTACTGGGTCAATCCTATCAGGTCTTCACTGCCTTACTGTCTCACGTCACTGGAAGGGAGATAAACTCGATGACAAAGCTGCTGCATCTGTGAAACATATGTGCGAGTTTTATGATGTTGATGAAGAAAACCTCATCACTGAGCTCAAGGTATTCCATGCATCATATGTACTCCACTCCAACAATGTAACAGCTGCACTCAAGTGTCTTGGAGAAAACGACGTCGAATCAGTTTTTCCGAGTCTGACCATGCTCCTCAAGACGTATGCCACCATTCCAGTGACAACAGCTTCAGTAGAGCGGTCATTCTCAAAACTTAAACTTATCAAAACTGTGCTGAGAAACCGATGTGGGGAGAAAAGGCTCTCTGACTTAATGCTCCTCTCCATTGAAGGAGACATTTCCATTGACCAGAACAAGGTCATTGACATTTACAAACAGATGGCCAAACGAAGAATTTTACTATAGTTCCACTTGGCACAAAGACTCATCATAGTTTGTTTCTTTTGAGTTGTCAAATAAATAGTTTAAGTAAATAGTTTAAATGTGTATTGTTCCTTGTGTGATTTTATCACAGAGCCCCTCTTGGGTGAAGAAAATACATTAAAATACTATGACACATTACTGTTGCAATGACTTTTATGTTGGGCCCTTTGTTGATCTATAGTTGAGCCAGAACTATATCTCACAGAACCAGTTTGGATTATCTGGTGCTAATATGGTGTTAAAATGCACTAGAATACAGGAAATGGCATCTACTTAATTGAAAATGTTCTGGGGGAAGACTCCCAGACCCCAATGAGTTTATTTCCTTCATACATCCATGTCGCTGTGTGTTCTTCACAGTCCAACGTTGCAATCCACACAGTTCTCTTGAATGCTGATCCTAACAGCAAACTAATCTGAGTGAGTAGTCTGTCTAGTTAGTCTGTTTTAAGGCTATATAATGTGTCATTTGTATAACATATAAAACGTGTCTAAAGTGCCCTCTTCAGTGGTGAGAATGCGCTATGTGTGCCCTTTTTTTTCTCTTTCCGCCCCTGCCCTTCAAAAAGTCTGTGCACGCCACTGAGCACAGTAGATCAATACGCCGCTTGTATCGTTTTCTATCACATACATTTCAAACATGAGGTCCATTGTAAAAATAAACCTTGTTTAAAAAAGTTCAACAAGTGTTTAAAGCATGTTTGATCGATCGTCATTAAAGCTGACTTGATACGAAAACTACATTATTAAACAAGTGATCAGATGCAGCCTTGTGTGGTTGCTATAAAAAAGGAGTTACCTACAGCTGAGCTAACGTTATTCACCATAGTTCTAAAGGGAACTACTTTTCGAGGGAGATGAACTTAAACAGAGTAAACATTTAATAAGCATGCGATACGAATAAGACAAAGGCTAATCATTAAAGTATTTGAATTGTTTGATTATGTTGGCCGGCGAGAAGTAGTGAGGGGAAAAACGGTCTGTCTAGTTACTGGACCAGATGAAATGAGACGGATAGGTAATAAAGTCTGTCGGCACGAGGACCTTGGATTTATTAAGTAAAGTGGCAACGGTTATACAGAGTCATAAAGCGTGAGAGATCGAATATGTCTAAGTCCCTAATCAGCGCTGATGGTTCATCCAGAGCTTCGCCTCCGTGGAAGGTCTGCTTCAGAAGAAGGTGAAGAGTCCCTGTGTGATACAGTCTTATGCTGTATCCTCCTCTCGATGAGGTGTGTGCGTTTGAGGTGTGTGTGGTTCTGTGTGTTTTTGCTTGACCTTGGCTCTCAGGCCCTGGTATATGCATGTGTATCTCTTGTGTTCCTCTTAACGGGGGAGTGCCCCTCAAAGTGTCTCCTGTGTGATAAATTAATGTGGCTCTCCCGTTCTTGAGGATGACTGGTGCATTGTCTAAGTGTCCACCATTTGCCTGGTTGGGAAATGGGGCCTTCAGCTCCGGCCTTGACCTGACTATATTATCATGTTTGTGTTATGTGTTCGTTGGGTTAGAGCAAGAGTTGACTATATTGTAATGTGCCTGCCATGTGATGTGCTCATCAGGCTAGGGTAGGAGTTAGCTATATTTGTAATGTACATGTGATGTACTCAGCAGGTTATTTTTCCCAACAGTAGAATAAACTGAATAATCACCTCAAGGCAGGGCAATAAACAGTTTGATATGCCCGGCTCGTGGAAGGTAAGCCGTCCACGAGCCAGGCATATCAAACTGTTTATTGCCCTGCCTCTCGGTGATTATTCCTTACATGTTTCCTCTGGTGTGTTCAGAGTAGAGCTAGTGAGCTAGCGGGCGAGACAGAAAGTTTGGAGGATGAAAGCATAATAATAATACATTTTATTTATAACACACTTTATATCAATTAAATGATCTCAAAGTGCTACAATGCACATTAAAAGAAAAGAGAAATGCAACAAAAAATAAATAAATAGCAGATTAGCCAAAGGCTTTTCTAAAAAGATGGGTTTTAGGCCTTCTTAGGCATGGGGAGAGTTTGTCAATCTAGTGGTGGCATAGAGGTGAGTCGCCTAAGAGAGGAGTAAATATGAAATATGAAAAAATTATACTCGGATTCTAATCAATTAAAATTAAAAAAAATAATATCGGATTAGATACTAATGTGCAACAGTATCAATACTAAAATCGCTGTCTTCATCACCATCTCTTTTTTCTCGCCTCCTTCAGTTGACACACAACTTTACACAGCAGTGTTGCAGTTGCTAATATAGCGTGTATCAGTAGTCTACTGGCAAATAGTTTGATAACATCTATTCCACGTTCCTTCTGGTGTGTTTAGAGTGGAGCAAGTGAGGCAGAGGGAGAGAGAACATCTTGAGGATGGAAACATAGGAGAGAAAGCAGAGCAACTGGGACTGCACCCAAATCAGCCAGATGTCAGGGTCATACCAACTAAAATACTGCCAAACAAAACACTCCACTTTCAGGAGAAGTGGTTTAGAATGTATACCTGGCTCCACTACTGCCACCTCCGAAAAGGCATCCTTTGTTTTTAATGTGCAAAATATTTCATGGCACAAAATTCACGGCTGGCATCCAAAGCAGACCCTATGTTTATCACATGAGGCTTTACTAATTGGAGAAAGGCAGTAGAGAAATTCAGTGCACACCAAAACTGCCAATGTCATAAATTAGCTATGATGACAAGAATCCATGAGGCAAAGCCTGTAAATGTTCAACTTGAAAGACAGATTGAAAGACAGCAGCAAGAAGCGAGAAGAAATCTGATGAAAATAGTTGAGATCAAGTTTCGGGGCGGCAAGGTATTGCCTTTTGAGGCCATGAGAAGGAGAGTGGCAACTTCATTCAGCTTATGAAGTACAAGGCAAAGGGGGATGCAGAGCTGACCACCTGGCTATATGGTCACATCGACTTCACCAGTCCCCAGATACAGAACGAACTGTTGAAGCTGATGGCCAATACAATCATCAAAGAAATAGCGGCTGAAGTAACGCCAAGCGCAGTGGTCCAGTTTGCACTTATCATTGATGGCACCCAGGATATATCAGGAGCTGGGCAGGAGTCAATATGTGTCCGCTTTGTTGATAAAGATCTCCAGCCAAAGCAAGAGTTCCTGGGACTCTGGCATGTGAATATGGCATGTGATGTCATGACACGCCTAAACCTTCCTATCAGTCAACTCCGAGGGCAAACGTATGATGGTGCCGCCAACATGTCTGGACATTTGCAGGGAGTGCAAGCCATCTTGAAAAAGCAACAACCACTGGCTCTGTACTGTCACTGCGGTGCACACTGAGTGAACTCAATAACGCAGGCTGTCTGTGTAGCTAGTGTACTTGTCAGGGATTCAATGGGTCTGGTCCATGAATTGAGAGGCTTCTTCAATCAGTCGGGCAAGTTCAAGTTGATTTTCCAGGACATCGCAAAATCAGAGCATGATGGAAGATTCACCAACTTAAAGCTTCTTTGCCCCACCAGGTGGACTGTTCGCACCCATGCCATCCGCTCAGTTCTCAGACAGTACGAGTCTGTGCTCACAGCCCTTGGTGGAAATGGCATCATGCAGCTCGGCTGAAACTTCAGCTAGTTGTCTCCATGGAGCATTTCTGAAAGGGAACACTCTGCTCGGCCTTGTAATGGCTGAAGACCTGACCGGGGATTTGGAGTGCCTGAACACCTCACTGCAGTGTAGGAAACAGACCATTTCAGGCATGTTAGGGCCATGTGGACCATGCCAAAACAAGCATGCAGCACAAGCGAACAGAGGAGACCTTTGATGTGTTGTTCTCAAACGCACAGGCGATGGCAACAAAGTTTGACCTACAACCCATACAGATGCCTCATGTTCGCAGACCTCCAAATCGTTACACTAGTCAGGCTGCAGCTCATACCCATCCTGATGCCCAGTCATTCTACAGAGCCAAATTTTACACTGCACTTGACCCAGCAAATTCACAATTCACCGAAAGATTTGCCCAAGCAGGATTCCTAAAACTTCAGGAGCTTGAGAATGTGCTTTTAAGTGGAGAAGTGGAAAAGATAGTGGATGAGTACCCTGAATTTAACTTTGATCATCTTCGGGTGCAGCTAGCCATGTTCAGGGCTAATTATACACACGGAACCAGCTTAGATGTGGCTAGCATTATCCGCAACATGGTGCCAGAGGTGAGGGGACTCTTTGGGCAGGTGGAGACTTTAGTAAGGCTGCGGCTGGTCATCCCTGCTTCCTCTGCAGAGGCTGAGAGGAGTTTTAGTGCCCTAAGGAGGCTGAAGACATGGCTTAGAGCATCAATGACTCAGACACGACTTAACAGTGTGGCCATATGTCATGTGCACCAGAAGGATCTGGACAGACTGGACCTTGAAGAAATATGCAAGTCATTTATCGCTGTCAATGCTAGGCGCAAAAGACCTTTGGCACACAGCAGCTGTTATCCCCTTCGTACTGTGCCCCAGTATGGAGCAGAAGTCCACACGCAAAAAAGGTGGATGTGGCTATCAACAACGCCCTCCGGATCATCACTGGATGCCTGAAGTCTACCCCTATCGTCCAGCTGCCAGTCCTTGCAGGAATTGCACCGGCTGGCCTACGACGAGAGGCTGCCACTCTCGCCCTGGCAAGGAAAGCACGGAAGCATGATTGGCACATCCTCCATAACACCACAGAGACAGCAGCTCCTCTGAGCAGACTCAAGTCCCGCCACCCTTACAACAAGGCGGTGTCACGTTAAAATTGTACCGGGGGCGAAAATTGTACCGGCCTACGTCATCGTTTGTTTACATCCTGACAACCTGCCCGGCAACAGACGACGCGATGCAGAAAACATGTTTCCAAACGACGAAATAACATAATACAGATAGCGGATCGCTATCTGTATTATGATAGACAGCGATAACACTTGTTTTTACTTTATATTTGTATTGTATTTAATTGTTTAATCGAAACAGTAAAAAAAATTGCCCGCGAAACGGGCGATCGCGTCAAATGACAATGTTTTGCCCGCGAAACGGGCGATCGCGTCAAATGACGTAGGAGGGTTCTTGAAACATAATACAGATAACGGATCGCTAGAAAACACTTGTTTTTACTTTATATTTGTATTGTATTGAATTGTTTAATCGAATTTAGCTAGTAAACTGAGTGTTTTAAGCAGGTTTCATAGTCTAGAATGCTCAAGAACCTTCCTGCGTGATTTGACGCGTCATTTGACGCGATCGCCCGTTTCGCGGGCAATTTTCTTTGTTTCGATTAAACAATTAAATACAATACAAATATAAAGTAAAAACAAGTGTTATCGCTATCTATCATAATTCAGATAGCGATCCGCTATCTGTATTATGTTATTTCGTCGTTTGGAAACATGTTTTCTGCATCGCGTCGTCTGTTGCAGGGCAGGTTGTCAGGATGTAAACAAACGATGACGTAGGCCGGTACAATTTTCGCCCCCGGTACAATTTTAACGTGACAGCGGCACAAGAGTTGCTCCGTTCCACCACTGAGGACCTGTCCAAAGATGGATGGCTGGCGGCAGCTTGGAAGCAGGAGTGGGAGAGGGCTGGGCCAACCCAAATCTACCAATACATCTAGAATCCAGGAGATGGCGCCACAGAAGACGATCTTCCACACCGGCAATGGACTCTGCTGAACCGTCTACGTACTGGGGTCGGTCGGTTCAAATCTTCAATAAAGAAGTGGGGCCTGGCAGACAGCGCGATGCGAGTGTGGTGCCCCTGAACAGACTGTCGAGCATATTATGACCACCTGCCCCCTATACAGACCACCCTCGGAAGCCGGCCTCTTTGGCGTGGGACCAGAAACAAGGGCATGAAAGAAGAACTGTAATCCCCGTTAGAGGCTCTGTTATATGGCTGCTATATGTTGAGCGCAGTCAGGTTACCTCTAATAGGCCTAAAAGAAATAATTCTCAGTTGCAGCTTCAAATTAAAAGCATTTAACTTACTAAAAATGTGTTTACTTATTATTTTTAAACTTTCATAGCCACAGCTGTGGTGCTGTGTGTTCTCCCTTAATGTCCGCCACAGGCTGAGCCAGCAGTTGCGATCGTAATTTCCGGTTAGTGCACCACAGAGTATTCGATTTGGAACAACACCGACATCTGAAAATTAGCGCACTTAGTGAGTGCGGATAGTGTACTACGTTTAAGTGTACTCATTGAAGTTTGGATATTAGAACACAGCACTGGTCTGCATCTACTCATCAGCTACTCTTGAAATACATCCGGTTTCCTTGTCAGCGGTGGATCATACTTCAATTTCAGTGGCAGATATGTGTACCTGGCTCTCGTATATCCAACACCTGATAGTAGTTCTATTTCATGTAGGCTACGCTGTCTAGGCTTCGCCTCATGGGCTTGTCCCGTGCACGTGCTTGCGCGCACAGAAAATGTTCAACTATGCACCAATCAACGTGGGCACCGCCCACATTCCCACGGCACGGTGTATATAAGGCGCCGCTAACCGCCGCCCATCCTCCCTTTTCTATCAGCCTTTGTAACTGATCAACGGAAAACGAAGATGACTTCCATTAAGATAACCGGTGGCGGCGGCTATGCGAGGCCACGGACTAACGGCCCTTTTCAGGGCCAATGGAGAGCGCTCCTGAAAGAGCTGGCGGGCCCTTTTCAGGGCCTCAGTGCGCCTCCTGTCCCGCCCTCCCTGGTTCAGGGTGACGGACACCAGGCGTGTTTGAGGTGCCTCTGCACTGAACACGCCGCGGCCGCCTTGGGTGCTCCTGCGCCGCCTGCCGCTGTCGTGGAATCTATGACCGAATTATCTTCACTTCAATTAACTAAAAACATGAGGATCGGAGAGTCCGGATCAAGTATTGACAGAGACTTTATTGCTACCCGTAAGTAAGCAACAACAAAGCCGAGTGAGGTTTGCAAAGACACTCCAGAATGATTCTCGTCCTGCTCCTTATATACCCAATCCTCACAGAATGAGGTCAGACTTACATAAAATGTTGATTTGCATAACATATTTTTCCAGGTCACAGCTTTACCCTTGAACATACATTAACCATTATGCATACAGAATGATGGTGTACATGTGAGCTTTACCCTTGAAAAAGCACACAAGATAGGAACATAGTGAACTTGCTCCCTGGCGCCATCTCAAACCTAACTTATAGGGGAGAGGTGATCAGCTATCTTCCACCATTAAAGTATCTATATGATATATATAGGCCTAATAATAATAATCATAGTTTACCATCAAATGTAGGGTTAATTTCTTCCATAAAATCAGTAAAAAAAATGATTTTTAATAAAGAAATGTTGGCCCTATGAAAAGTATAATCATGCATATGTACTCAGTACTTGGTTTTGGCACCTTTTGCCTGATTACTGCCTTAATGCGGCGTGGCATGGATGCTATCAGCTGAAGCACTTCATGCACTTCATGCTGAAGAAAGCATGAAGTGCTCTAAAATGTCCTGGTAGACGGCTGCGTTGACTCTGGTCTTAATAAAGCACAGTGAACCAACACCAGCAGATGACATGGCTCCCCAAACCAACACAGACTGTGGAAACTTCACACTGGACTTCAAGAATCTTGCCTTCTGCGCATCTCCAATCTTTCTCCAGACTTTAGGCCGATCCATACCTCCGGATCCGGACGAAATTCGTCCGTCGCCCCAAACGTTGCCCCCGGAGCTACCCTTCATACCTCCGTCTGGTTTCAGCGTTGTTATGGATGTAACGCAATAAATCCTCTAGAGGGCAGTGACTGTCGTTTCACAAATTAACGGCATCGACAATCGCAAACATGACATCTGTAGAGATGCAAAAAGTGTGCGGTGGCATGTGACACCCCTCACCAACCCGCAGATTATCTCCTCAAAATGTTGTTAAATGACCAGTTACAACTCATTGCCAAAGCAGGGGAACAATAACAATAAACAATAAAATAAAAATGTCAGGTATATAGTATAATATACGTACAAAACGTCAAATACAATATATATATATATATATATATATATATATATATATATATATATATATATATATATATATATATAATATACATATCAGATATTATACTACTCTATCTATTTTCGCGAATGGTCTGACTTTTGACTCTATACTGCTGCCTCGATTTCCGGTGGCATTGCTCCGGTTCTCCCGGAGCACTCCGGATTCGTAAGCTCAAAGGCGACGGACCCATTTACGGACGAAACACCTCCGGGACCGGACGAAACTGTCCGTATCCGTATTTACCGTAGGGTGTGAATGGGCCTTTAGGGACCTTGGTTTCCAAATGTGATGCAAAATTTGCTCTGATCCGAAAAGAGGACTTTGGACCATTGAGCAACAGACCAGTTATTTTTTTCTTTAGCCCGGGAAAGACGCTTCTGACGTTGTTTTTTGTTTAGGAGCGCCTTGACAAGAGGAATACGACATTTAAAGCCCATTTCTCAGATTCGTCTGTGTGTGGTGGCTCTTGATGCACTCACCCCAGCCTCAGTCCAGTCCTTGTGAAGCTCTCCAACACTTTTGAAAGGCCTTTTGCGCACCAGCCTCTCCAGGCTGCGGTCATCCCTGCTGCTTGTGCACCTTTTTTTTCCACACTTTGCCCTTCCACTTAACTTTCCATTAATGTGCTTTGATACAGAACTTTGCGAACATCCAACTTCTTTTGCAATTACCTTCTGAGGCTTTCCCTCCTTGTGGAGGGTGTCAATGATGGTTTTCTTCACAACTGTCAGGTCAGCAGTCTTCCCCATGATTGTGAATCCTACTGAAGCAGGCTGAGAGACCAAGGAACTCTTTTCAGGTGTTTTGGATTAATTAGCTGATTAGAATGTGACACTTTGAGCCTACAATATGGAACCTTTTTCACAGTATTCTAATTTTCTGAGATTTTGAATTTGAGGTTTTCATAAATTGTAAGTAATAATCAAATTGTAAGCAATAAAATCATAACAAATAAAGCCTTGGAATATCTCACTTTGCATGTAATGAGTCTACATAATGTATTAGTTTGGCCTTTTAAGTTGAATTACTGAAATAAATGAACTTTTGCACGATATTCTAGTATCACCTGTATAGCAACCCAAGAAATAAACCTTTGTTGTAAATGTGATAGATGTCTCAGACATATAGGGCCCTATTTTAACGGTCTGAAACACAAGTGAGAAGCGCAAAACAGCTTTGCGGGCGGGTCTCTGACGCTGTTGCTATAATAACGGTGGATAAATGACTCTTGCGCCCGACGCAAATCTAATAAGGGTTGCCCTGAAGTAGCCTAAATACCCGTAGGTGTGGTTTGGGCGTAACGTGCAATAAACCAATGAGAGTGCCATCTCCGCGAGCGCATTTGAACCTGACAAGTTGATATTTTGATGGTGCGTTTGCAGTCTCTGATGAGACAGATGCATGATCACATGAATTTCAAACTTCAAATGGCTCAGTTTATTGCCAAATAATATTTCCTAATTCATACATGGAATGGCGTTTTCTTCTAAAACTTCCGAAATACTGAGTCGTCATCTAAATTGCGGCAAAGAAAACTTAACACACATATGATATGCGGTCCTGTGGCCGCAACTGTGGGTCTATTTAAAGCAATACCTTAACTCACATCGACTTGTGTTCCTGATATGCATGTGTCCCCCCGTTACTGTACATTGCCATGGACTGTATTATGCGTTACGTGTTTAGTTTGCGCGTGTTTAAACAGATGGATGCAGGGCTGGACTGGCCATCGGGCGTACCATTGCTCGGTGGGCTGGCAGGCCTTTTTTGGCCGACAAGGTTTACTTGACACTTAATGGACCTGGCCCTATCGCACACACAGCAGAGGGCCAAGGTCCTGCCCCTTGGGCCTCGGCTGTCAATCAGTCACGTCACTAACTAACATAAAAAATGGAGAAGAAACGGAAAGGAGGCGCGAGGAACTGAGATAAAAAAAGACCTAGAGGAAAACGGTGCAAAATGTGCAAAAATATCAGACATGTTTGCTGCAACAGCTAGCCCGGCTTCATTAAAACCGCCATCTACTATATTGGAAATTGCGGCGGCGGAGGCCAAGCAGGATGTCGGTGGTGGGGATGGAGAGGGGATTGAATGGCGGCCGAGGACATGAGCAGCGATACATGGCGCTGGCGGCCTGGGCTCAAGCGAAGTGGCGGTAAGAAGTTGAAAATTAAGTTATGTTGATCAAAATTTTATGCTTAGCTAGCGTGCAAAATTTTAACACAGTATACGTGTAGTTTGCTAACAGTTAGCTGCCTGCGCTATAACATCATGTTGTACATGTTGTCTATAGAGCCAGGTCAAAGTGGCTATTTTAGCTAACACCACAATTAGCTACACACCAGATAGTCTCTCTTGTGTTTTCTTTGGGGAGTTAAATTGCTATGTTGACTGTGTATTGTGCTTTATTAATTTATTAGGCTTAGGCTATATGGGTAAACAGCTTTTTTGGGATATGAAAAAATTTATAAAACTTGTTTGTGAGCCATTTAAATTTAGACAAACGTAATGTATTCCCAGGGGGAAACATGTGCACTAATATTTATTTTGTGCGTGTGTGTGCTATGAATAGACTTGGGCCCTGTACCACGAAGCTCGCTTAGAGGGTTAGCGAGGTATGTTGAGTATGGCGACACATTAGTGCCATAATTCACTAATGTGATAAAAGATGCATTCGGGCGTATTATATTATTCCACACGCGTAGATATTAACTGCGAGCGCGCAAATGATCTCTGAGCGCGCGCAAATTACCTCTGCTCGCGCAAAACAGCCTCTCGCGCGTGCAAATTACCTCAGCGCGCGCAAAACAGCCTCTCGCGAAAGATGTTTTTACGCTTGCTCGAATTTAATTTTGGCACTATGGGGGAGGGAACCAAGGCAGGGCGGGCTTTCCTATGATTGGCCGTTTCTGAAGCGCAATATTTGATTGACAGCCCTCCTCAGCCCTCCTCTCATTCAATTCTGAATTGTACAGTAAATGGCTGAAACGATAGTTACGTATTGTAACTCCAGATTCTATGAGTATAGGCGCAGCCTTTTAAGTGTCGGCCTCATTGTCCTTTAAATAGCTGAAGAAAAGCTGTTTATTGGGAGCAGAACGTCTGCCGGCGCCCGACTATATCTGCGAAATGCGGACGTCGTTGAGGCACGCCGCACGCGGACGTAATTGAGGCCCACGCTGTTGGTGGTCGGGGATTACACATTTTTCAGTGCTACGGCTCACGCCTAGGGATAACCCAATAGCGATAGCCTTAAAAGGCTGCGCCTATACTCATAGAATCTAGAGTTACAATACGTAACTATCGTTTCAGCCATTTACTGTACAATTCAGAATTGAATGAGAGGAAGGCTGAGGAGGGCTGTCAATCAAATATCGCGCTTCAGAAACGGCCAATCATTGGAAAGCCCGCCCTGCCTTGGTTCCCTCCCCCATAGTGCCAAAATTAAATTCGCGCTGAGGTAATTTGCACGCGCGAGAGGTTGTTTTGCGCGCGCAGAGGTAATTTGCGCGCGCAGAGATCATTTGCGCGCTCGCAGTTAATATCTACGCGTGTGGAATAATGTAATACGCCCGAATGCATCTTTTATCACATTAGTGAATTATGGCACTAATGTGTCGCCATAGTTGAGCTCCAAGCCTGGGTTAGTTGTACCACGAAAGTCGATCTCTTTTAGCGTCGCTGTATCACCATGGTGACTTATGCTCGCAACCAAACCTGGTCGGGAGCAGTTTTTCGGCTTAGTCTAGCCGGAGATCGGCTACTTAAATCGGCGTGCGCAGCTTCCTAGCCCCTCCTTTGACAATGGCGTCACCATTTGTGGGTGTTCCCGTGGACCCCGGCGCACTTCTCGTACAGGCGTCTCTCCGGAGACAGAGGGCCCTATCTTGCATCCGGCGCAAGTGACTTAGTCACTGGCGCATGTGTCGTTGCTAGTTTACAACTGGCGCAGAGCGTTCTTTTCCAACCACCGCCACTCGCCGGTAAATTAGGGATTGATCATGCGCCCCAAGGGGCGGTTCGGCGGAAGGAGGAGGCGTGTTCTGGCGCAAACGGTATTTTGCCGTTTCTGAATACAATTGCACTACTGACCAGGAAATACCTGGTACATGCGCATGCGATGCATATATTGCTTGTGCACCTCGCGCACACACTTTGCTTCTCCCATCTACCTAGCTGCACATTCTTGGTAAATTATTTGGGAAAGAACAGCTGATGCAGCGGTAATAAGTTGTACTTTTAAATCAATGCATCTGCAAACACCGTACAGCAAACACATATTTTCTTGACAGAGACATCGTGTAGGCCTACATGCCCATAACTTTTAGGATTGATGAGTATTTGATCGTGAAAAACATTGTTTTACCGCGAGTGAGTGTTAAAAAGAATGAATAAACACGTAACGCATAATACAATCAATGGCAATGTCTATTACCGCGGGGACACATGCATATTAGGATAGCATACAATACTGATAAGAAACAATGTTTATAATGTATTGCGTATATCATTAAATAGAACCACAGTTACCGCATATCATATGTTATATACGTTTTCTTTGCCGAAATTTATTTGAGGACTCAGTATTTCTGAAGTTGTTGAAGAAAACCCCTTATTCCATGTGTGAATTAGGCCATATTATTTGGCAATAAACTGAGCCATTTGCAGTTTGAAATTCAGGTGCATCTGTCTCATCGGAGACTGCAGACGCGCTGTCAAAATATCAACTCGTCCGATTCAAATGCGCTCATGGCTCTTAAAGGGGATGGGAGCTGGCACTCATTGGTTTGTTGGACGTTACGCCTAAACCACACCTACGGGTAACTATAGGCTGCTTCAGACCAACCCGTTTGACACTTGCGCCGCGACGCAAGTGTCATTTATCCGCCTGTAAAATAGCGATAGCGCCGTAGAACCGCCCACAAAGCTACTTGCGCTTTGCGCTTCCCACTTGCGTTTCAGACCGTTAAAATAGGGCCCAGAGGGTTTTACGGGACAGAACCGATCCCTTGGCATTGTCTGACGATATTCAGATTTCAGACTTTATTGTCATTGTGCAAACAACGAAATTGGGGTACTTCATGAGAGATACAGATTCTCATCAGAGGGTGTTCGTTATTTGATCGTCCTTTTGGACCTTATGTAGACAATGGTTACTGTTGCGCATTGTGTCTCCGTGACAGTGTGCTAGAGTGGAGGTAGCGCGTCAGTCTTGAATTTCTGCGCGGGGGATTCGAATCCCAAGTGATGCAAATTTATGTGAAGCTTAAAAAGTCCTAATTCTCATGCATATGGAATACTTATTCACTAAAGCTTATGGAATTATATTTTTGTGCTTATTTCGAACTTGAACTCATATTTTCAAGGCCGTGCTGGCACCACATCTATGGGGGTAACGCCCCGTGCCCACTACCTCCGTCAGTTGTCCGTTGCCCATTGACTTTGAATGGGGACGGACGCGCAATGCATTGTGGATCCGTCCGTTCAGTTGGAGCGTTCGCCACCGTCAGAAAGTTGAAAAATTTAACTTTTTCGGCAGCGACGGTTCCGTCATCCAATCAGATCGCGTATGCAAATTTACAGTTTTTTCCTATCGTTTTCGGTCATGTACCCATACTATGGTCACTTTTCCCTATCACTTAACACAGTGGGCTTTAGAGATACACACCTCTGCATATATGTTAACCTTTGGTGCAAAATGCACTACAACAACCACACCACAAACAATGCTGCCATAACTTAACACATGTTTCCTCTCAGAACACTATGACCTAAAAAACACTAACATCTTGAAGCATTGCCAATTGCATATATAAAATGTTGCTGTGCCCTCCAGTTTGGCATAGATTTCCTGTAGTGTTGCATTGAAAAAAAGAGAAAAAACACAGACAAACACTTCTTTGGACTACAGTAATAGAGTTTGTAATATTACAGTATGACAATCCAAGCCAAGTATCTGCTGACAGTGTTCATATGTCGGTTTACCTCCCACAAAAGATGTCACAATTGAGTGTGGTAAATGTACTGTAATTGTAAATACAGTAAATACTGTAAGTGTTTTATGAGAAACTGAGAATAACAATTTTCAGTTTTTGTAATGCAAATGACATACAGTAAGTACGTAATATTTGATCCAGAAACAAATCACAAACACAACAGTTTCTTTCACTGTGCTTTACTTTTTGGAGATTTTGTCACAGTGCAAGTGTTACACAAAACAGAAAATACATTACAAAGTCAAAAAATGTGTTCTAACAAAAGATGCAATGCACAAAACCTGCACATACTGTATATTACAGTAGCCCAACAGTGGCGCAGAATTGGGCTAATCAATCCTATCCTCCGCATTTGGCCACAAATTTTCATCTACGTCGCAACGTATGGTTTCTCTTGCCATACAACGTGGATAAAATCTTTTGGAATGCCTTATCCAGGCCTGGATATCTTCTGGGGCTATGTCCATACACCCAGCAGCCATTGCCTCTAATAGGGACATCTGGTCATGAGGGCGGTGGTCATAGACCTTCCATCTCCACGCTGAAAAGAATTCCTCGATGGGGTTGAGGAAAGGAGAGTAAGGCGGAAGGAAAAGTGACATCATCCTAGGATGCGCCGCAAACCACCCTGTGACTTGCCGGGAGTGGTGAAAGGCCACATTGTCCCATACAATTACATACGTTGGTAGATTCTGCCTGTCTACCTCTCTTGCTGTGAGCCTTTCGTAAAGCTCATCTATGAAGGCAATTAGGCGTTCGGTGTTGTATGGGCCTATGCCGGCCTTCTGCAGCTGCAGTCCATCGTTCGAAATTGCTGCGCACATGGTGATGTTCGCACCCCTCTGGCCTGGAACATCTATCGTGGCCCTTTTCCCAATCAGGTTCCTTCCACGGCGACGTGTTTTTGCCAGGTTGAAGCCAGCCTCATCCACAAAGATGAACGCATGTTCATTCTCACTGGCTTCAAGTTCCATGGCTCTCTTCAGGAAATTAGAGAATACACAAGATACGATAAGATAAAAATGGCATAGCTTACAGTTTTGTGCAAAATCACAATCAACATGACAGTGTGTCCTGTGTTCAGTCTTACCTGGACGTATTGGTACCGGAGTTCCTTTATCCGCTCAGAGTTCCTCTCGAAGGGGACAGTGTAAAGCTGCTTCATTCCAATTTGGTGCTTTTTCAGCACTCTGGCGATGGTCGTGGTGCCAACATTCTCAATGTTGGCAAATACACCAATGTCTGCGATGATGTTTGCACAAATTTCTCTTAGCCTTATACTATTGTTAGCAATAACCATTTGCACTATTGCATTTTCTTGTGGCAAAGTGAATTTTCTTCCCCTTCCACCTGAGTGGGGCAACCGTTGGGTCCTACAATAGTGAGTCAGACACAAATGCACTGATACGTCAGGAGAGTTTTGGAGACTTCTCACATCACATTACTACTGTTACAAACACATCAGTCAGAATGCTGTAAATACTGTATAGTACCTGTTAGTTTGTGTGAAAACCCTCACGATTGATGCCACCGTTGATCTTGGCAAGTTCGGCTGAACCCTCAGACCAGCTTCCCTCATGGACAGACCATGATTGATGACATGGTCGATGACAGTTGCTCTGATTTCATCAGATACAACTGTCCTTGCTGCTGCTGCTCCTCTCCCTCTCCCTCTTCCTCTACCTCTCCCTCTTCCTCTACCTCTTCCTCTTCCTCCACCTTCACCTCCACCTCCACCTCTTCCTCTACCTCTACCTCTTCCTCCTACTCCACCTCCACCTTCACCTCCACCTCCACCTCCACCTTCACCTCCACCTCTTCCTCTTCCTCTTCCTCTACCTCTTCCTCCTACTCCACCTCCACCTCCACCTCTTCCTCTACCTCTTCCTCCTACTCCACCTCCACCTCCACCTTCACCTCCACCTTCACCTCCACCTCCACCTCCACCTCTTCCTCTGCCTCTTCCTCTGCCTCTGCCTCTGCCTCTGCCTCTTGCTCTTGCTCTTGCTGCATCCATTTTCCTATAACAACTACGTAAAGAAGTCCAAAGCAAATGCCAAAGAAGGCCCTTTCTCAACGAGGCACTAATTACATGTAAAACACCTGAGTAGGTCTTTAGCTGAGTAGGTCTTTAGCTGAAATGACCACCAGGTGTTTTGCATTGCAAAACTTATCCTCTGTGTTTTGTACAGATCATTGTATGTAGTGTTGCTTTTACGTAAAAAAAAGTAATTCCATGCCAATTCACCAAGAACTATGGTGCACAGGGGGAAAAAAATCTAAATTACTGTAAAATAAAATAAATAAACTATAAACTAAATATTTTTTCTTTTTCAAACATGTAACTTCATTTGTCTGTCCAAATGCAGCATCTTTCCATCTACAGTGATCTAAATTACTGATAAGTTAGGTTTTGAACAGAAAGTTCACTGTTTTGAACAGAGTATCTAAACATTGGTAAAATATGCTGTAGTTCCACAGCGTTTTGCCGGTAGTGAACATTGACTGGGGCAGGTATCCATGAAATTTGGAAGAAGGCGTCATTGCCAGCATTTGTATCTTAGCATAGGGGCAAGTAACCACAGTTTGGTTCTCATGGTCTACTGGTATGCTCACTGT
Organism: Gadus chalcogrammus; assembly: GCF_026213295.1. Classification (NCBI taxonomy): domain Eukaryota; kingdom Metazoa; phylum Chordata; class Actinopteri; order Gadiformes; family Gadidae; genus Gadus; species Gadus chalcogrammus. The sequence continues at coordinate 23,281,468 of NC_079427.1, forward strand.
GTTAAGTGTTTAGGGAATGTGAACATGGTTTAGGTAAATTGCCGAAAACGATAGGAAAAAACTGTAAGCACTGTGACGCGACTCGGGGCTCTGACGATACTGGAAAGTGGGAAAGCGGGTCATCTTGCCTCGCAACAAGCAGGAAGAAGCGGGAAGAACCCGGCGAAGCGATTTGATTGGCTGACGGATGCCTCTGCAAAGACTACTCCCCCATCCGTCAGCCACGCCTTCCCACGTCCGTTGACTGACGGTGCAGTGGGCACGAGGCGTAACATGTATGAAGAAAGTCCGGCGAAATTGAACCACGGTCGCTGGCGTTCGGGTCTTATACCAATCCATTACGCTAGAGCCGCTACCTCTCAGCGGTCAAAAACATGCCATACATTTCTTAAATAGGGTGTATTTAAAGTGAATTCCCTAAATGATGGAATAAGGCAGGATGGACGTTGCTTATGCATTTTTAAATCATCATCATTCTATTTGGATTAATGGCGAACAATTCTGCATTTGGCAGTTATTTTATCGACAATATGCAGAATCTTTTCACTTATACACATATAGACTGCTTGATCTATCGTAAAGGTGAGAAAAATGACGCAAAAAACGCCTCTTTCACGTGAACGTGCACTGAACCTAAAGCGGAAAACCTGGTTCAACTAATTGAATCTAAAGTGAGCTTTGTGGTACCATTTAACTCTGATTGCGAGTTGCGGCTCTGTCGAGCCAGGTTTTCCCAAGAAAGCCTGGGTATGTTCAGCGAGCTTCGTGGTATAGGGCATTGGTGTCCAACTTACAGTGTTATTTTAGCCTGCTATAAAGTTATAGTTTGAAGGTGTTACAGCTTACAGTTATTATCATGTAATACAGGGCTCTCAAGTGTTGAACTGAGTTCAGAGTGAGATTTTAGCACGGGGGGGGGGTATATTAACATGTGACCGCTTACAAATGTGTCCACAGACATGGTGACTAATGTACGATAGTAAGCATTATTGGCCCTTAACACTAATATTCAGAAACAACACTCCCTCAAAAGGCTATTGTTTTAAGCAACACCAGAAAAGGCATATACTTTCCCCTGAACTTTTAAACGTATATATTAATGTGGCATTCATTCCAATTCTTAAAATATATCTGTTGCATTCAGTTGGCCAATGCTGTGGTAAAGTATGACCAAGTGTTTATTTATTTTCAATAGCTAGAACTTTATCAATCCCCTGTAGGAGAAATTTGTAAATGTTTGTCCATATAAAACAATAATGGTAAAAAAATAATACAAAACATGACGGTAATTAAGTACGTCAGACCGTCCAATCTGAAGGCTCTTCTTAACCACTCCCTCTTTCTCACTTCCACCAATGCAAAGCGAACAAAACTGAGTAGGGCTTAGCCTAACTAGTTTGTGAACGACCCAGGGAAACGCAACGCAAATTCAATGTGAACATGTATGAGGCTTTAATAAAATCCCCTACGATTTTTTTAGAGTGTCGGGCAAAAGAGGACGTCTGGTTACCCTACGTACGGGAAACCCATTTGATTCCTACCTGTTCCACTGTTAAATAGCGGCCCAAATTGGTGGGCGCTATCCCGGTAATTTCTCTGCGTGAGAAATACGAAGTGTAGCGTGAGAGCGTGTGCATGGGTTGAATTGCGTGTGTCTCACGCCGAATGCGTGAGACTTGAGAGCCCTGTGTTATATTAGTGAAATTTTGCTTTGCAGAAATTAATGATTAATCATTGGTAGGTAACCAGAAAAATAACACTAGTGAAATTAATGTTCCTGTCTCTCTTTCTCTGTTTCTCTAGGAGTATGTCACAAGACGAGCTGCAGGCGGCTGTAGAGGAACTCCCTTGAAGTATTCCTCCACTATGCATTTTGGCAAAACTGAAACTGGGGCTCCTGTATCCACTGTAAGTTTAACTGTATTTTGCACTGTCCCAGCACGAATGTCCACAGTGCATTGTAGTTTTGCTGGTGACTCTGACTGTTGCAGCAATAGCAGAGTATATTCCAGTATTTCCACTTGATGCAAGCTATGAGTCTGTGCAGCAGACCTACACACACACGCAAAATGTCCCTTCTTGTTACAGGTTTTACACATGACTGTAATCGCGGGGCATTCCGGTGCATTAGCCAAATGCTTGTCGGATCCACAACGAAAACATGAGCGGGAATTTAAAGCAGGAGTGTAACTGGCGGTAGAATGACTTGCAGATGAGCCCGAACGTGCATTCCTGTATGTCTGTCTACTCTTCCCTTTTCCTTGAACTTGGACTGCATGTACAGGAAAGCTACTTTTAACGCTAGTCATGCACTTCGCTTGTTCTCCAGCTGACTCCATCCGACTAGCAATAGTGGTAGCCTGCTCCAGTGTTAACTTTTCTTTTAGCAATAGTCTTTCTCGGATACGTGGATTTGCAACATGTTCCACTAGCTGGTCACGTATCATGTCATCACAGCTAGCAAATTCACAAGTAGCAACTAACCTTCGCAAAGCAGTCATGTACTGAAGGATTGATTCATCCGCTAGCTGGACTCGTTTTCTAAATGTGTGTCGTTCGACAACAACGTTTACCTTTGGCGTGAAGTAGCCATGCAGGGCAGCTATCGGAGTTGCCAATGTAGCACCATTCTCCGGCAATGTGTAAAATATTCTTTGTCCCTCTGTTCCTAAGCAGTGAAGCAAAAGGGCACATTGTCTTGCCTCAGTCCAGTTTAGTCCATCCACGTCGATGACCAAGCAGTAGTTCTTGAACATTTGTTCCCAAACCTTGAATGGAACGGCGGGCTCCCCTGGCGCAGGCAGAAAATAATCTGGGAAAGGCACTGTAGCAGTCATATTGAAACATTAAAATGTAGCAAAAAAAATCTGTAGTGCAAAAGTAACGTGAGTAAGTTCCTCGTCGCCAATTTGTTATGTTGCAGGTAGCAGAGGTGGGGGTAAGTCACTCATGTGCAAGTCACAAGCAAGTCTCAAGTCATAACCTTCAAGTCTCAAGCAAGTCCCAAGTCACTGTGTTGAGAATCAAGCAAGTCACAAGTCAAATCATTGCTCAGGTCAAGCAAGACACAAGTCAAGTCATACATAAACCTGATGATCTAACCCAGTTTCCACATTTAAAAATCGGTAAAGAGAGTGGTTCATAAGTTGAGTTTTATTTCAACATTAACAATAACAATGTCTTAACATTAACAAAAACTCAAACTATTCAAAACATTCCAAAACCATGATGTGAATAGTTTGAAAATGTTTTTATGATCATTACCTCCAACCTCTTAATAGAATCAAATAGAACCTCTAGGTGGCTGTATACGAGAACAGTTCAAGTCAATCACTCAATCTCCCTAGATGTTGTAGAATATTATTTGCAACACATGGCATCAGACATGAAAAAAAAAGAATATTTCAAAAGTAATATCCCATCCACATACTGTAGGAAGGGGAAATAGTAATACACAAGCCTGAAAGCTGGTAGCAATCTTGCTGCCTCGCAACATACATCGACTTACAATGCATTGCATTTGCAAAAAAAATAATTTCACAGTACTTTGTCACTGAGTTGTGAATGATGGGGTCACATTATCACCCCACCATGGCTGAACACACGTTCAACAGGTGCACTTGATGAAGGGACTGCCATAACTCTTACCTTCACCTTTAACAAAGAGGGGAGGGTGCGCCTGTTCATGGCCCAAAACTGAAGGGAGCTCTGTCCATCACAAATGTCCAGGTAGTGGTTCAACTGAATTTGGGGACTGGAACTTGAACCCTCTTAATTTTTTTGCGGTATGCTGAGAACAGCCCAATCTGACACTGGCTCTGACGGTGTAATTTTACTTGAAAATTACTTTAAATCCTTATCATAACCCACTTACAGCCCCTGAGTTAGAAGTAGCCTACTGACATGAAGATTAAACAAGTCAATCATCTGTGGAACGGGCAGGGCTCGAAAAACTCCAGCCAATGATTTTCAGAACCAACGAGTGGCATTGGACAGTAAGTACGTCAATCAAACGGTCGTACTGCACTCCCCCTCCCCCGCTCCCCGCGAGTGACCCCTTCGTGCACGTGCACGTACTCAAAACTCGTGACCCAGTAGCTACCCTGCGGTAGCTACTAGCTAACTAGCTAATCCACATTTGGACCTAGCACTAGAAGACAACCCTAAACTCCAACCTAGCTAGCCTGGCTCACTCTCGCGCATCTGTGTTCGCGCTCGTGCGTGATTGCGCGTCCATGTACTTGGAATGGGTGGAGTCAGAGTCAGCGTTGAAGGAGAGGGGGTAGGACCATTTGAGTTGTGTGTTTTCAAAATCTGCTGGCATATCACAAATCCCATATCCAACCTTTAAAGTGGAAAGGAAGCAATCAAATAAAACAGATGTCTATAGCACTAGTTAAATATTTAAATATACCATAAATACAAATAAAGTCGGAAATATGACCCGTTATTCAGAATAAAGCACAAACAAGTTGCATTAATTACAATGTTTTCAGCCTGTGCGCCGCCATCTCTGTTTTCAGAATACGATGACGTCACGAGAATGGTTGGTAACATTCTATGTTGTTTACATAGCGTCTCATAGCCTCACAGGTAGCTTACTGCCTCAACAAAATGGATATGGACGAATGGGATAGACCCACCAATGAGGGCAGGCATCCAATTGCCTATGCTTTTGAGCCAGTAAGAGCAGTGGGAGTTTTAGTGCCCCCAACAGAGCCTGACTATGGAGGAGAAATAGATGAAGGGGAGAGAGATGTATCTGAGCGCACAGGAAACAATCGGTGGTGCTTATGTGGGGTTTGTGTTTCAAAAGTTGCTTGGTAGAAACAACACTCTTTCGGTCATCTGAGAGGTTAGGCTCCTCATCCTCTTCATCGTCAAAACTCGTGTCTGTGTCTTCTTCACTCAGCCGAAACTCATCATCCAAACTCATGTCCTCCTCAGCACTCTCTTCATGGACTGACTCCTCACTCCTCATAGACAGGAATGATACCTCACTCTGCTGTGGTGATGAAGACCTTGGCATTGAGATGTTCTCCAGACTTGTGTCATCAAACAATGTGCTTTACCTTTATTGTCACTGTACACATGTACAATGAGATTAAAATAGCCATCTCCAAGCAGTGCAAAAATACATATATACAATACAAACACATAAACGCAGGACATGAAGGGATAAAAAAGGGAGGTAGGGTGTGCAGTCCTGAGAAGTGTGTACATTGCAAATAAATAATAAATACGGTACTATGCAGTGTAAGATATGTATATATTGCACATTATATATTATTATATTTTATATATATATATATATATATATATATATATATATATAATATATTATAATATAATAAGATAATGTGGAGGAGATAATGACTGACATCTCCCGGCTCTGGTCGCCAACAGGATGTTGTTTACAGCTATGAAAAGTAGTACACGAGTGCTGACTCGGTTGCAGGGTACCAACAGGCTCGAAAGGCTGCAGCTGCTGCCGTGTCGGAGGCTAAGCAGCAGGTCTGGAAGAAGTTCGGAGAGGCCATGGAGAAGGACTTTCAGTCGGCACCAAAGTGTTTCTGGAAGACTATCCGGCACCTCAGGAGGGGGAAACAGGGAACCATCCAAGCTGTGTACATTAAGGATGGGACTCTGTTGACCTCAACTGAGGAGGTCGTCTGACGTTGGAAGGAACACTTTAAGGAACTCCTGAATCCGAATAACACGCCCTCTATGTTGGAGGCAAAGCTCGAGGTTCATGGTGTTTCGTCGTCAATTTCCCTGGTGGAGGTCACTGAGGTAGTCAAACATCTCCGCAGTGGCAAAGCCCCAGGGATTGATGAGATCCAGCCAGAAATGCTAAAGGCTCTGGGTGTTGAGGGGCTGTCATGGTTGACACGCCTATTCAACATTGCGTGGGAGTCGGGTACAGTGCCAAAGGAGTCGCAAACCGGGGTGGTGGTTCCCCTGTTCAAAAAGGGGGACCAGAGAGTGTGTGCCAATTACCGGGGTATCACACTTCTCAGCCTCCCTGGTAAAGTCTACTCCAAGGTGCTGGAAAGGAGGGTTCGGCCGATCGTCGAACCTCAGATTGAAGAGGAACAATAGGTTTTCGCCCCGGACGTGGAACTACGGACCAGCTCTTCACTCTCGCAAGGATCCTGGAGGGGACCTGGGAGTATGCCCATCCGGTCTACATGTGTTTTGTGGATCTGGAGAAGGCGTATGACCGGGTCCCCCGGGAGAAACTGTGGGAGGTGCTGCGGGAGTATGGGGTAAGGGGGTCTCTCCTCAGGGCCATCCAATCTCTGTACTCCCAAAGCGAGAGCTGTGTTCGCGTCCTCGGGTGAGGAACTCGGATTAGAGCCGCTGCTCCTTTACTTAGAAAGGAGTCAGCTGAGGTGGTTCGGGCATCTGGTAAGGATGCCCACTGGGCGCCTCCCTTGGGAGGTGTTTCAGGCATGTCCAGTGGGGAGGAGACCTCGGGGAAGACCCAGGACTAGGTGGAGAGATTATATCTCAACACTGGCCTGGGAACGCCTCGGGATCCCCCCGTCAGAGCTGGTCAATGTGGCCCGGGAAAGGGAAGTCTGGGGCCCCCTGCTTGAGCTGCTGGTCCCCCTGCGACCCGACCCCGGATAAGCGGATGACGATGAGAGAGATGAGAGATGTACAGTGTTTTGCGTGCGCCAAAAAATGTTCAGACTAATAAAACCCTGCGTCCACGTTCTGCCCCACGACCTCATGAATGCGATCTGCATATAAAACAGACTCAGATGGAAGTATTATGTCTCGTCGGAAAGAATGGCAGAAGGACAGAGAAAAGCGAAATTTGAAGTGGAAGTGGAGACACTTCGGCCGTCACGGGATTGGGATCACTAACAACAAAAAGCACAGTGAGTAGCAACATGTTGCTGCAGCAGTGAACTCGGTCAGTGGCACGGAGCGCACAGTCCCAGAATTAAAAAAGAAGTGATCTGACATAAAGGTACACATTTTTATGTACCAATAAATCGTTATGGTCCCTGAAGACCCTCTCCCTCCGAATCCTGCCATTTGCATGGTCCTCCAGCAGTGCCATGGTGCAGCATTACGCACGGGGCTCACCGCTGTATTTATAGGGTTAGGGTAATAAGACTGACCGAGAATACCTTGGATAATCAGTTTGTAATCACCCAAGTAAAATGTTCTTGAACATAACCCCTTTTTAATGCCTGATTTGTCATGAAAAGCATCAAGATGAACGGACAATAACGATTGATTACGATTGTGACGGGGAGTATGTGGCTTGTTTTTCCACTCTTGGGATTTAATTGACATTTGATTATGTGTTTACAGTGTCACATAAAAATATTATGTTATTGACACATGTTGGACAGCTTTATTCCATGCAGTCGCGCCGTCAGTGGACAGTATGGAGTGACGGGATTAAATATAGAGAATTGTCATTTTGAATTTTCATTTAGATTCTAAGGAGAAGTTTCTGGAGTTATAACTGAGGAATAACGCAGTTGACTTAAATTATTCTGATTACATAGATTTAACGCATGATACGGGTTGAAATTTAATTTATGAAGGGCGATGATAAAACATAATCGTTCTTCTCTACATTTCTTCTGTCTGACTTCAGTCCACCACCACATCGTCTGTGTCGCCAATTCTCCTTTTCCTCCAAACCATGCGTACGCATGGGTCAGAGTTTGCTTAGGGCTGCGCACATTCTCCCGTCAAGTTAGTTTTTTGTAGATCACAACCTTGGTGTGGAAAGTCAGGTACGCCACTTTCAGCCCCGTTTTGTGTGTACGCAACGTTTATAAATGAGACCCCAGGTCCTTTCAGTACACAAATTTTCACTCAAGTAAGTACGGATAGTATGGATATTGGAACACAGCACAGGTATTTGTCGATCAGTTGCGTAACTGCTTTATCGGCCACTAAACTTGCGCCTCTCAAGGCGCAAGTTTAGTGGCGCGAGTTTGCTGCGGGGGGAAATCTGCTTTGCGCCGGGTGGAAGCTAGCAACGATACATGCGTCGTGTAGAAAGTCAATTGCGCTAGATGCAAGATAGGGCCCATAATGTCCAAAACAAGTAAATAAATGTGGAGAATGTATTGGCTTGTATTGTTTGGATGTATTTTGCTTCTTATACTTTGTATTCTGTTCTTCCGCAAGAGGTCCTTTGACTTTCTTGCACATTTGTGACTTGTATTTATTTGAGTCGATTTTCCTAATCATCCTCATCTTCAATTTGCTTATCCAGGGTCGGGTCACATACATTTTATTTTCTGATACCATATCATTGACAAACTTTGTGGCAAAACTAAACGAGTACACATATATTGCATCGGCCACAGCACAAACATTCTTTCTTTGTCTTTTGTTGTTCTGTCAGGAATCACTCATGCCATATATTTAACCATTTATTTCATGAAATGTAATACAAAATAGTTTGACAGCATGGTTCCACTCTTTTCTGGTGCTCCATGCTGCAGGATTTAATGCATGCAATTCAGATGTTCGAGAATACAACAGCATACCAACATTTTACAAATGGAGAACTTTACAAACCCCTATGGGGTTCTTCAGATATCTCAACCCATTGTAAAGTTTACATCAGATACAGAGCAGAACCAAAGCAGAAGGAGGCCTCAGTGGTGGTGGTCGAAATTATGCTCAGCACACCAAACTTCACAGAGTGATTGTGCTTAATTAGACAGTGTGGGCCATCAGCTGATAGGCAGCCCATGACTAGAGGGTCCCGCCAGAACCAGCAACACCCATTCGATTAAAAACAATGTCGAGTGACATTCACAGTCAGATTTCCACCTGGATAAACAATTAATATCTGTTTTGCGATTTATTTTTGTGATAAAACATTTGATTAATTAGAATTTCCAACCATCAGTGGCTAAGCCTTAATTTTTATGGCCCCACATCTTCTTGGAAATTAAAACGTGAAACCACTGTCACTCCGCAAACAGTTTTTTGTCCGACATGTCAGACCGAAAGATGCGACCAGAAACCATTATTTGAAACGCCTTCCTGAACCAACTATAGAAGAAGGCGTACACCAACGGGTTGATGGTGGAATTCAGATACCCCAGCCATCCGAATGTGTTGAACAAGGCGGGCGGAATGGAATATCTGATGAAGGGGTTGATGATGTTAAGCATGAAGAATGGCGTCCAGAAGGACAGAAACACACCCATGATGATGGCCAGTGTTTTGGTGGCTTTCCTCTGGTGCTTGTCCACCTTTGAGGAGCTGGTGTTCTGTAGGCCTATGGTGCGCACTTGTCTCTGGGCCACCATGTAGATCTTCAGGTAGATGCCCAACATGATGACCCCGGGGATGTAGAAGGAGATAATGGATGACACGGTGCTGGACACCCCGCTCTGTAACAATACACACCCTCCTTCACAGGCCACATAGTTATAGTAGAACTCCTCAATTCCTAATATATTAAGCTCGAGGAAGACCATCCCAAAGCCGACCACAGCAGAGACACACCATGTGACCAGGATCATGATGACTGCGGTGTGAACCGTTATCTTACGGGGGTAGAGCATAGGGCGGCACACGGCATAATAGCGGTCGATGGATATAAAGGACAGGTTCAAGATGGACGCGGTACACAGCAAGACGGAGGAGCTCTTGTGGATCTTGCAAAACATCTCCCCGAAGTACCAGCAGGTTTCAATGGAAAGAATCATTCCAGGGAACATGACCATCACCGCCAGCAGGAGGTCGGTTACGGCCAGGGAGAGGGTCAGGTAGTTGGGAGGTGTGTGGAGTTGTTTAAAGTGAGCGATGGCCATGACCACAAAGAGGTTTCCCAGCAATGTGAGGACCACAGCAGACCCCAGGCCAAAGTAGAGGGTGATGCGGACAGCAACAGGGTAGACCGTCCTCACACACGAGCCATTCCCGTAGCAGAACTCCGGCTCCATCGACCTGAGAGGGAGGGGGAGTGTTGGGGAGAGACATGGTTTTTGTTAATAAGGGTCATTGTTTCCGCTACCTGTGAGAGACAGTATTTCATTAATGATGTAAAACATAGTTGGGTGGAGGGGGGTTGAGGGGGAGGCACCCATATGTAAAGGGCCTGAGGCGGGTGTATGTAAACAAATGAATGGGCTTACAGCAAGGGCCATAGCTGCTTTACTCTGTCTTTTATACACAAACAAAAAACCTCATTGCAAACACACTTCCCACTTCCGTACCTGTGAATCATCGCCTACAGACGTCTTAAAGGCAGCGCTAATGAGCTCCTCTCTAGGTATCTGCCGAACCTGACCGTTGTGGTGAATTATGGCTGGAGCCTCGGTTTGCTTGCTCCCCACAATAGCATATTTAATAATGACATTATGAGAGTCTTCCATCATAATCAATAGAGGATCAGACAGAGCTTTGCCACCATTTACAATGGGAAACACATAATTTTATTGCTAAATACAGGCCAACACCCTCAGCTTGTATAAGTTCCCCTTTAGGGCCCTATTGTAAAATGAGTCAATCATGTTTGTGTCCGAATGTGGTACAGCAGGAACTCTTCATAACCTAATCCATTCTGTGACCTAATCATTAGTCAACGGTCAATTCTTAGTTCATATGTTAGTTCTGTTTCTCTTCACAAATACAGAGCTCAAGTACAATCTTTAAGTATTTGATCACGAAAAGCTTTCACAGACTATACCAACTTTATTATTACAAAAAATACAGTGCATTTGTTTTTGCCATTGTTCAATGAAAATGACAGCAAACAAAAACAGCAAATGTTAATAATATCTGGAACATCGTATTGTATTCAGGAATGACAACATGCAATCTTCCGGCTGTTCATACCCAACATATGTGCTTACTTGAGTTGCTAGGTATTATTTATTTAGAGAATAAAAAAAAGTCATGCCACAATCCCTTCTGATATACGATTACAACATCACATACTACTTAAAAGAGTAGAGATCGACGGATATATAGGTATCGGCCGATTATCATTTATTTATTTTTTCGGTTTCAATAAATGTTAATTTTTTTAAATCGTGACATTGTAACATTTGTTATCATCATTGTGTCATTTTTATGATGTAAATTGAGGGAGGCTTAGCCTGGAAATCCAGACCCACATCTAGAAAACTGTAGGGTCTGGCAACGAGTAATGAAAATGGCCCAACTCGAGGGGCCGCACCAAGCATGCATTTGAAAATATCAGAAGAATACAAGATTGGTATCTGCCCTAAAAAAATCCAAATCCATATCGGTCGAGTTGTTTATAATTAAGATTGTGGCATGACTTTCTTTGCTCTCTGAATGAGGAATACAAATTCATGTCTACAATATGATGAATGGACTGTATTTCTGTTGCTGTGTTAAACCATGGAATAACTGCTTTGTCATTACAGCCCCTGCATTTTTGACATTGCCAGTATTATGAGTTGTTTTAGCAGGATATCTGAACACCGCCAAATATTTAGTAAAGATACACATATTATTTAATAACCATTTCCATTACTCTCATTTATAACATTTATCTTGGTGAGTAAGTAGTTTAAAGTGTGATAAAGCCCTAAGTGGTGCTTACCTCAGTCAGCTGAAGAGGTAAACTCAGTGGCTACTATAGCAGGATGGGCTTTATATACATTTATATTGTCATTTCAAGATGACAACAGGGACAAAACAATCAGCCACTGCTCTGACTGGGCCATTTCCCTGGACTATGCTGCTTGATGCAATAACAATCTCTGAGGAAGGGGCTGTTATTGGCAACATGGACAATGTTGAAGGGCAAGATGTGTACAGATTAGAGACATAAGGATCACACATTTTTTAGGCAGGTTTTTATTGTAATTTTTTTACCAACCTCAAGAGATCAAGTTGCCTTGGTTTATTTACCAAATTTAGCCATGGACCAATTCAAGTATATTGAAGAATACCATTATATATGGTTGTCCGTGTTCTACCCTATCTGTGCATCGCCATGCAGGTCCAGCTAATAGTAAAAGTTAACAGGATTTAGTAATGCGAAAATTTAACGATATGCGATATAAACTATAAAAAATGGCATACGATAGAGATTTGAATTCTATCGCGATAATGCATGTTGATGAAGCAATCTACCCGCGACCTGCAAAATTTAGAGCCACGAACTGCAACCGGCTGCAACGCATCATCTTCATCTTGAGTAAACATGTCTGAAAGCGAAAGAGATGCTGGTGAAAAAGACCTGGGCAACTTCCATTATTTGGACTTGGTTTGGATTTATGCCGTCGACGAGCAGCAGCAAACTATACTCTATTATAGAGTGTGTGGGGCAACAGTTCTGGCTAAGAGCGGTAACACGACTAAAGGTAAGGCCACACTGCACGCGTGTTGGCATTGAAATGTGGCATTTTTGCAAAGGGAACCATTGGTGTAGGCGCGTAGACGCGTTACACGCGTTAAAGCAGCGCGTTAGTGGCGTTAGACGTGGCATACGCACGTAATGACGCACGTAAACGCACCAATGCGCCCAACGCAGCAATGCGCAAAGTTAAAAAAATTTAACTTTTGACGCGCCTACGCGTGCCGCTTAGCCGCGATAGCAAACCAGTGGAGCTTGACCCGACGTCACTGGCAGAGAGTAGTGACGCTTGCACAGAAGCTTATGGCGGCAGGGGGTCATCCCTATGTTCCCCGGGTCCTATGTTCCCCGCTCGGGGAACATAGGACCCTTTTTTTTTAAAAAAGGTCCTATGTTCCCCGTTTTTCCAAAAAAGGGTCCTATGTTCCCCTGTAGCCATACATACCGGGGAGCATAGGACCCTTTTTGGGAAAAGCGGGGAACATAGGACCCTTTTCTGGGAAAAGGGTCCTATATTCCCCACAATCTATCAATCTTTAAAAATATTTAAACTTTGACGCCTCATTCGCGTGATGACAGCCAATCGGCGTTCAACAGCGTGGCCACTGAGTGACATGTGTAACGTAACAGCCAATCAGCGTTCAACCGGCCAACTCAGTGCAGTGCAGTCCGGGGTGAACTGCAGCATGGAGGAGAAAGTGATTGTTGCCGTTTGTGACTCCCGGAGCTCTTTATATAATAGTTTATAATATAACATAATTGTATAATAATATCACGGCCAAAAGCTCTGTGCGCCTCCGAAAGGCCGTAGCGCGGGGAGCTCTCGTAGGGATTGGGCTTCTCTGGGTTTGTTTACCGGCGTATGAATAGACTGCGTCAGGTTCTCCGACGTCTCTCCCTCTTCCACAAAAGGTGAAGACATGCAATGGTAGTTATCCCGGCCGGAATTTGGCAGTAATGGTGGAAAAAGTGACCGGGGAACATAGGACCCTTTTTGGGAAAAGCGGGGAACATAGGACCCTTTTTTTTTAAAAAGGGGTCCACGTGGATTTCAGGTGGATTTGCAGCACGCCACCTTTGCTCGAGTTGAAATATTTAAACTTTGCCGCGACATTCGCGTGATGACAGCCAATCAGCGTTCAACAGCGTGGCCACTGAGTGACGTGCGTAACGTAACAGCCAATCGGTTTTCAACCGGCCAACCGTTCCCTGCAGTGCAGTCCGGGGTGAACCGCAGCATGGAGGAGAAAGTGATTGTTGCCATTTGCGACTCCCCGAGCTCTATATAGAATAGTATATAATATAATATAATTGTATTGTATATATAATATCACGGCCAAAATGTCTGTGCGCCTCCGGATGGCCGTAGCGCGGGGAGCGCTACGGGAGGGTTTAGCGGGGTTTGTTTACCTACCTTGCTATGGTTACCAGTCTTGTGCGTTCCAACGGTTTATTAGGTATCTAAATCGCTGTCTAATCAATACTTCATTCACTGCCTCTTCCGTGGTCATTACAATATTATGAATAGGCTGCGTGGAGAAAGTTAATGCTGTTACTTTAGTCGATAAAGTCTACAAATCAACCTCCGACTGGTTGAAGGATTTCGGGTGGCTAGTTTATGATGCTAAGAACATGAAAATGTTCTGTACATTTTGTAAGGAAGCCCCATCGGCAATGGCAGGTTCCTCTCTGTTTATAACGGGGAACCCTAATCTGAACCGTGATGCTGTGGTGAAACACATCGAGTCCACTATGCATTCTCGCTGTCCCGATTTCTATATAAATCACACCCAGCCAAATAACCCCTGGTACGGTGGAAGCCGAAATTTGTGCTTTTTTGTGTAGGCTAAATGTAATCTTGTCTATTTATTTGTCTTAATTTTGCTTTAGTAAGTTGGTGCTGTTGGTGTGTGCAATTTCTGCACGCTAATAAATGTTCTAAACAAAAACCTATTGTGCCCCCATTTTTTTTTCCTGTGCTCCTAAACTTTTTAACTTAGGGGCACGAGTGCTCCTGAAAAAAAGTGTAGAGCCCTGTATGGCGGACATCTTTCTATATTCTGGGTGGAAATAGTAACATAGTAATGCCATTAAAAGCGTTTATGTATGTGTTTAGCGAGAAATGTGCATTTTACTTTCATAATGTTCGCTCGGTGAATGTGAAGGATGTTTGGTTTGATAGTTATGACGAAGAGGGAACGCTCCATTCACTTGCATGGACAGCGTCTCTGGTTGCTAAGCAACCTCAACGTCTTGGTGGACTATATCTCTGCTGATCAACACTACGAATGCTGGAAACACACCAGACACACCATGTGAAGTTATTTAACCCGATTATTGTTATATGTATCCGAGATTATTTAATCTAACCCAATCTAAGTTCTATCATGCACCCAAACACGGTAGCGTTTGGGTTTCCTACCCCGGACTCCTAAATCCAGCGCAGCCATAGGCGCGTTGAAAAAATGCTGTGACACAAAATGATCAAGCGTCAAGTTATGCACGTTTTTTAACCCGAGTAGCGCGTGCAGTGTGGCCTTAGCATAACACGAAAAAAGTCCTCCATCCAACAGTCATTTTCAAAACGTACTTCTTAAAAAGAGCCTGCGATGGATTGAAATCACAAGGGCCATGATTGTTTATTTGTCTGAGGACATGGTCCCTTTTCGAACGGTAGAAAGACACAGCTTTAAATTGATTTGTTTTTAGTACAGCTCCTTGGTATAGGTTCCAACATTATAATAAACATTAAACATATAACATAGATATACATACAGACAGAAACATTACATAATGCATAAGAGCCGTGCTTAATCCTCAGAGTTCAAAATGTTAATTGCATTAGGAATGAAACAGTTTGCAGGGTGAGGGTGAGTGGGATCAGAGATGATCTTGCGGGCTGTGTAGTGTCCGTTTGTGGTAGAGTGATTCAAGAGATGGGACGGGTGAGTCAATAATTTTGGATGCTCTGTTAATGTTGCGCTGTAATTTCTTCCGGGAGAGTGAGTTGAGACTGCCGAACCACACTGTGAGGATGAGGTGAGGATGCTTTTGACGATGGCTGTATAGAAGCAGAGCAGGAGATGAGACCTAACTCTGAACTTCTTAAGCTGTCTGAGATGGAAAAGTCTTTGCTGGGCTTTTTTATAGATGTGGTTTGTGTATATTTTCCATTTGAGGTTGTTGCTGATGTGAGTTCTGTTGCATATTCTTGAAGAAAGTTGTCCAATCCCGGGTTGCTTTTAACTCCGAAACAGCACGTTTGGGGGAAGCTCAATGTGCGACTAGTTCGGAGTGGCTGTAACTCTGCACCACGGCTGAATTTCGGGGACGTCTTTGAATACTGTGTTTGTGGCCCACTAATACCTTTATTAAAGCATCCATAAAATAGCATGGCATGGGATCTTTAAAAGAGCACAGATCGGAAAATGTGCACTGTTAATGGTATCCACCTAATAATAGCCGGATGGTAGTTATTAGGGATGGTTTTCGGTATTTTATTGAACCGTTCGGTTCGCCCTTTTCGGTTCGGTTGACCCAGGTGAACCGCGATATTTCGGTATGCGTGACATTAAACTTTTAATTTAATATTTGAATGCACGCATGTATTGGGCGTTAGACATAACTGCTTAGGACCCAGGGGATGAGTTCTGCTCAGCGTGTCTCTCCACAACCATGCAACAACCAATCAGAATTTTACTGACTTTCCCAAGAACCAATCAGCGCTCTGAATGCAGACGCTGGAGATCCATGTGAGGAGAAGCAAAACTTTCCCGGTTGCACGATCATGGTGAGTCAACAAGAAACGGAGAAAATAAAATTTGAAGAGGCACCGTCATCTTACAAATCCGCTGTATGGGAACATTTTGGCTTCAGCGTGGAGTATGATGAAAAAGGAAAAAAGATTGTCAGCAAACTAAGCACGGTGTGCAAGCATTGCTTTACGACTATCGCCTACTCCACAGGTAACACATCTAACATGTTGAGCCACTTGCGCCGTCATCACCCGGCTGTAACTGTAAGTGGAGCAGCACGGAGAGCGGAGCCCTATACCACGAAGCTCGCTGAACATACCCAGGCTTTCTTAGGAAAACCTGGCTCGACAGAGCCGCACTCGCAACTCACCTTTACGATAGATCAAGCAGTCTATATGCGTATAAGTGAAAAGATTCTGCATATTGTCTATAGAATAACTATGCCAAATGTAGAATTGTTCGCCATTAATCCAAATAGAATGATGATGATTTAAAAATGCATAAGCAACGTCCATCCTGCCTTATTCTATCATTTAGGGAATTCACTTTAAATACACCCCATGTAAGAAATGTATGGCATGTTTTCAACCCCTGAGAGGTAGCGGCTGTAGCGTAGTGGATATGTATAAGACCCGAACGCCAGCGACCAGGGTTCAAATACGCCGGTCTATCATCATGCATTTTACCCCCATAGATGTGGTGCCAGCACGGCCTTGAAAATATGGGTTCAAGTTCGAAATAAGCACAAAAATATAATTCCATACGTTTTAGTGAATAAGTATTCCATATGCCTGAGAATTGGGACTTTTTAAGCTTCACATAAATTCGCGTCACTTGGGAGTCGAACCCCCCGTACAGAAATTCAAGACTGACGCGCTACCTCCACTCTAGCACTCTGTCACGGAGACTCAATGCGCAACAGTAAGCATTGTCTACATAAGGTCCAAAAGGACGATCAAATAACGAACACCCTCTGATGAGAATCTGTATCTCTCATGAAGAACCCCAATTTCGTTGTTTGCATAATGAAAATAAAGTCTGAAATCTGAATATCGTCAGACAATGCCAAGGGATCGGTTCTGTCCCGTAAAACCCTCTGTCTCCGGAGGGACGCCTGTACGAGAAGTGCGCCGAGGTCCACGGGAACACCCACAAATTGTGACGCCATTGTCAGAGGAGGGGCTAGGAAGCTGCGCACGCCGATTTAAGTAGCCGATCTCCGGCTAGACTAAGCCGAAAAACTGCTCCCGACCAGTTTTGGTTGCGAGCATAAGTCACCATGGTGATACAGCGACGCTAAAAGAGATCGACTTTCGTGGTACAACTAACCCAGGCTTGGAGCTCAACATACCTCGCTAACCCTCTAAGCGAGCTTCGTGGTACAGGGCTCTGGTTTGTCGTCGCAAACGCAACCATCCATTGCTGCAGCCTTTCAGCAACAATATGCTTATAATTCCGAAAGACACAAGGAAATAACTAACTCAGATCAGTGAAAGATATTTTAACTAGCCTACTACAGCACGCAGGGGTTTTTGTTCTCGGTTGTAATTAGCCTACATTTTAGGAGTTTTTTTTATATTGGGGGGAATCACTGTCCTACTTGTTGTCGAAGCACTTTATCCAACAAGCTAAACCGTCTCGGCAATATGGCCAAAGTGTATGGGAGTTCACTCTTTGATATGACTGTCTGCACTAAAAGCATACGGCTCCTTTAAATGTGTCTGCATAATTGAATTGTATGTCATGAGCGACTTGAGCGACCAAAGCGAACAGAAATATTCGCAGCGAAACTTTGTGAGCGACCAAAGCGTCTGGTCGCTCCTGGTGTGGACGTACGGTTAAAAAGGAACAATTAAATCAAGCAGCAGAAACAACCGTGGCAAAAAGATGTCAGTGGTATTTCTTCTTATTTACTTTATTTTCCACGGTCACTTTTTGTTTGTGGAGGTAAATGGTAATGAGGAAACCCTTCCGTTTCATTCAAACTCACTTCCGTTTCATTCAAACTCACTTCCGTTTCATTCAAACTCTCTTACACATACTACTATACTCTCTTACAT
The DNA here is from genome assembly GCF_026213295.1 of Gadus chalcogrammus. Taxonomy (NCBI): domain Eukaryota; kingdom Metazoa; phylum Chordata; class Actinopteri; order Gadiformes; family Gadidae; genus Gadus; species Gadus chalcogrammus. The sequence continues at coordinate 23,299,617 of NC_079427.1, forward strand.
ACACTACTATACTCTCTTACACATACTACTATACTCTCTTACATACACTACTATACTCTCTTACACATACTACTATACTCTCTTACATACACTACTACACTCTCTTACATACACTACTATACTCTCTTACATACACTACTATACTCTCTTACATACACTACTATACTCTCTTACATACACTACTATACTCTCTTACACATACTACTATACTCTCTTACATACACTACTATACTCTCACATACACTACTATACTCTCTTACATACACTACTATACTCTCTTACATACACTACTATACTCTCTTACATACACTACTATACTCTCTCACATACACGACTATACACTCTCATACTTACATGTAAAAGGAGTTTAATAGTGTGTGTGTATGAGTATAGTGGTGTATATGCAAGATTATAATAGTGTGTGTAATACCAAGTATGAATTCTGTCCCAGGCGGCCCCTCATATGTCGCTGCCTTTGTGTTTACGTGCAGTGTGTCCGCGTGCTTGTGTGTGTGCGCATGTATGTGAGTTTCCGTGTCTGTACTTGCGCATGTGCTTGCTTGCGGTGTATATATGCGTTCACGCTTGCCACATGCGCACTTGAGTAAGTGGTCCGACAGGCCTGCTATTATAGTAGTAAGATATATGTATAATATAATGTTGTTATGAAGACTGCCCAACAACCCCAGGAATTGACGTTGTCGACCTCCCTGATCACAGTGGGCAGGGGTTCAGGATATGATTTCCATATAATTATCAGAAAGTACAGTTGTGATTTTATTGAAATTCAAACAAACACAGGTTTTCAATTCATAAATTGCCAAGCGTGGGTCTTCGATAGGCCTATCACGTCTGTCATTTCGACGTCGGTCGGATGAGCGACGTCGAAATAACGTTTAGGGATTTGATGTCGGGTCAGAGACCAACGTCAAAATAACTCTAATAACTAGCCCAATAATCTACCACCTGCCGACATCAAGGACCGACGTTGCACCAGCGCTGCCTGGAAGTCAACATGTTTGGTGGATCATTATAGTTAACATGACAACATGTTGATCAATCTTATTTGCTTTTTATTTAAATCAATTTGTGAAATAATCCTGACCAAGATAGCATATCTAAACGCCTATCATAGATTCAATGTTGTGAAGGAGGTATTTTTAATAAAAGTTGTGTAAATGTGATATATGTCTCAGACATATAAGGTCCAAAAGTAAATAAATGTTTAGAATGTATTGGCTTGAATTATTTGGATGTATTTTGCCTCTTATACTCTCTATTCTGTTCTTTTGTTATTCTGTTCTTGCATAGGATGTCTATTGACTTTCTTGCACATTTTTTACTTTCCGGTTCTTTAAATACATCTTCACATACATTAAGCTTAATTTTGTGGTACCATACCATTGACCAACTTTTTGGTAAAAACAACAAAAAAACTAGTAAACATCGGTGCATTTTGTGGTTCTGTCAGGAATTCCTCATGTCATAGATTTAACCATTTATTTCATGAAATGGTCATACAATATAGCTTGACAGTATGGTTCCACTCTTTAATGGTGCTCGCTGTTGTAGGATCTAAAGCATGACATACATATGTTGGATACAGAACACCATCAGCATACTAACAGTTGACACAGGCAGTTCACACTATACAATTCCCCATGGGTTACTGCCATCTCTCAAAGTTCTCTGTATGGATGGCATGCAAAAAATAAATTGGACTGTGTTAGCCGTCAGCTAATAGGCAGCCCATAACTAGAGTGCCCCGCTAGTACCAGCACCATTAGATTAAAAGCAATGTTTAGTGACTTTCACAGTCAGCGTACCACCATGATGAATAATAACACAATTAATATCACTATTTTGGGAATCCATGACCAAAAATAAAGTATTTTTTAATGATGTATGAACCGATATAATCAGAAACAGTATCGTTGATTTCGAACCATCAAACCATTCCAGCCATCATGCCTTTCTTTTCATGGCCCACAACTTCTGGGAGGCCTCAACATGAAACCACTGTCACTCTGCAAACAGTTTTGTGTCCGACATGTCAGACCAAAAGATGCGACCAGAAACAATAATTTGAAATGCTTTCCTGAACCAGCTGTAAAAGAAGGCGTACACCAATGGGTTGATGGTGGAATTCAGATACCCCAGCCACACGAATGTGTTGAACAAGGCGGGCGGAACGGAGTAGCCGATGTGGGGGTCGATAATGAAACAGAGGAAAAACGGCGCCCAAAATGACAGAAACACGCCCATGATGATGGCCAGCGTTTTGGTGGCTTTTCTCTGGTGCTTGTCCACCTTGGAGGGCCGGGTTTTCTGTAGGCCTATGGTGCGCCCTTGTCTCTGGGCCACCATGTAGATCTTCAGGTAGATGCCCAACATGATGACCCCGGGGATGTAGAAGGCGATTATGGCCGACAGTGTGCCAGACACCCCAGTCGTCAACATAACGCACCCTCCTTCACACGCCACGTTGTTATAGTAGAACTCCTCCATTCCCAATATATTCAGCTTTAGGAAGATCATCCCAAAGCCGACTACAGCAGAGACACACCATGTGACCAGGATCATGATGACTGCTGTGTGAACCGTTATCTTACAGGGGTAGATCATAGGGTGGCACACGGCATAATAGCGGTCGATGGATATAAAGGACAGGTTTAAGATGGACGCAGTACACAGCAGGATGTCAGTGCTGGTGAATAGCTTGCATAACATCTCCCCGAAGTACCAGCAGGTCTCTACAGAATAGACCATTCCGGGAAACATGACCAGCACCCCCAGCAGGAGGTCGGACACGGCCAGAGATAGGGTCAGATAGTTGGTGGGCGTGTGGAGTTGTTTGAAGTGAGCGATGGCCACGATCACCAAGAGGTTACCCAGGACTGTTAGGACCACCGCAGTCCCCAGGGTCAAGTAGAGGATGGCACGGACAGTGACAGGGTAGACCGTCCTCAGACACGAGCCGTTCCCGTAGCAGAACTCTGGCTCCATCCGCCTGGGAGTGGGGGCGAAAGGGGGGAGAGAGAGGGAGGGAGGAAAGGAGGGCGGGAGTAAGGGAGTGGAAGGGCATGGCAGAGACAGGGTTCTAGTAAATTAGGTCATACGTTTATCCGCTATCTGAAAAGACAGGGTTTGAGAGATTTGGGCACCCATTTGCAAAGGACCTGAGTCAAAACATAGATTAGACATTTGAATCAGGTGCAGAAACGTGTGTTATTGAACTGGTACAAAATTCAGATGATGATAGCGCATTAAATAATAATATTATGAGAGTTACATAATTTGTCTGCCATCATAATCAATCAAGGATTTGACAGCTTTGATAGCGTTTAGAATAGACCATACATTTTAATTTTGCTGAATGCAGGCCATCATCATTTTTTATAATTTTCACCTCATGGTACTTGTTAAACTAGTCAATAATGTTTATGTTTCACAATGTTGTACAGCGGGAACTCTTCGTAGCCCAATCCATTCCATGACACAATCAATAGCTAACTGTTACTTCTTACTTTACACGTTAGTTCTGTTTCTATCAGTGTTCTATAAACGCAGAGCCCATGTACAATCCTCAAGTATTTCATCAGGAGAAGCTTTCATGGACTAGAAATAATACAATGCATGTTTTGTCAATTGTTCAGTGAGAAATTACCAATGATGGATAATATCTGGCACATTGTATTGTATTCATCCAACACAGCAATAATTAGAATTTTGAAAACACTTAAAAATATGAAATTAAATATACTTAATTTGCTTATATTTTTCCTAAATAATTAGGTTCTTCATGATACAAATATTTTAAAAATTGTTCAAATAGTTATGTCTCAAACAAATAAAATCAATGCTTGACCTAAAACCTGTCCTATTTAAGGAATATCACAAAGCAGTTAGTGGAGATAGATCCATATTATTCAATAAAGATTTCCACTAACCTTTTGTATCAAATATAAACTCGTAGATCAATGAGTTTATAGTGTGAAAAAGACAAATGTGGGGATTACCTCAGCTGCAGAGGTATACTCAGTGGATACTAGCAGGATGGGCTTCATATATATCGTAATTTCAAGATGACGACAGGTTCAAAACAGTCAGCCACTGCTCTGACTGGGACATTTCCCTGGACTCTGTGGCCAGAACAACAATCTCCAAGGAAAGAGCTGTGAATGGCAACATGGACAATGTTGAGAGGCAGGATGTGTGGAGAAAAAGAGACATAAGGACCACACCTTTTTGTTGCAGTATTTTTATTAAAGAAATATAATTTCTAAATGTTAACTTTCCATTAAAACGCTACCACAGAAGTGGTTTTAAATGAACGGTGCTTGGTAAACAAAATTATTGACCACAATGAATTGTATTACAATCAAAACAATCTACATAACACACACAAACACACATTTGTATCATGTATGTATAAAACACACATGTATGTTTAACTGTAGTGTTTATCAATTGTAGTTAATGAGTTAGTATTGAGTTAGTATGGTATTTTATTTGAAATATTCCTGAGCAAGACAGCACATCAGAAAAAAAGAATATCATAGATTAAATGTTGTGGGGACGATTTTTTTTGATAAAGGTTTTGTAAACTTTATATATGCATACATCGCAGGTCGACAGCATGAACATTTTCAAATACAGTAGCCCTTTTTGTAGAAGATGATAAACAATGCTTCAGGCCTTTCACAATCAGAGTAAAAAATGCCTTCAGGATAAATACTACCAGAATTAATAAAAGTATTATGTAACTTTTTTCAGTATTCCATGACGAAATATAAAGTAGTAATTTAAACTATGACTGACCAGATAAAATGGGATAATTAATTTGGATTTCCAACCATCTGTATATAAGCATTCATTTTATTGGCCCCACACCTTCTGGGAGGCCTCCACATGAAACCACTGTCACTCTGCAAACAGTTTTGTGTCCGACATGTCAGACCGAAAGATCCTACCGGAAATGATTATTTGAAACGCCTTCCTGAACCAGCTGTAAAAGAAGGCATACACAAACGGGTTGATGGTGGAATTCAGAAACCCCAGCCACTTTAGTGAGTCAAACATGGCAGGTGGAATGGAGTAGCCGATGAGGGGGTCGATGATGTTACAGATGAAAAATGGCATCCAGAAGGACAGAAACACGCCCATAATGAAGGCCAGTGTTTTTGTGGCTTTCCTCTGGTGCTTATCCACCTTGAAGGCGCTTGTGTTCTGTAGGCCTATGGTGCGCACTTGTCTCTGGGCCACCATGAAGATCTTCAGGTAGATGCCCAGCATGATGACCCCGGGAAGATAGAAGGAGAACGTGGATGACACGGTGCTCGTCATCAAAGTCTGAAACAAAAAGCATCTTCCTTCACACACTACATTGTTGTCGTGCATCTCAATTCCTGATATATTCAGCTTCTTGAAGAACATCCCGAACCCGACCACAGCCGAGACACACCATGTGACCAGGATCATGACGACTGCGGTGTGAACCGTTATCTTACGGGGGTAGAGCATAGGGTGGCACACGGCATAATAGCGGTCGATGGATATAAAGGACAGGTTCAAGATGGATGCGGTGCACAGCAAGACTGCTGAACTGTTGTAGAGCTTGCAGTACATCTCCCCAAAGTACCAGCAGTTCTCAACGGACTCAATCATGCCAGGGAACATGACCAGAACCCCCAGGAGGAGGTCGGTTACGGCCAGGGAGAGGGTCAGGTAGTTTGGAGGTGTGTGGAGTTGTTTGAAGTGAGCGATGGCCACGATCACGAAGAGGTTACCCAGCATCGTGAGGACCACCGCAGACCCCAGAACCACATAGAGGGCTGTGCGGACAGTGACAGGGTAGACCGTCCTCACACACGAGTCATTCCCGTAGCAGAACTCCGGCTCCATCAACCTGGGAGGGGGGGGAGGGGAAGGCATTGGAAGGGAAGGACACGGGAAAGACAAGGTTTAGGTCCTTCTTTCCACAAACTGAAAGAGACATTATGATATCACATAAGATGTTTTCATGGGTGGGGGATTATAGTCGTCATGTATTTTAACAGGAAAATCTTTCGTAGACCATGCCATAAATAAAATTCAAAATATTGTTATTCAAAATATAGATAATAATATTATTATTGTCTTTTGATCGATTGTTCAGTGAAGAATGACCAATGCTTTACTGTTAATAATATATTGGCACAGTGTTCACTCATGACAAGTTATTATCAGCTCATTCACATCCAACATATGTGCTTACACAAGTTGCTAAATATTCCTCATTCAGCGAGCATAAGTAAAAGTCATGGTACAGTCCTTGATTATAACAACTACAACATGACATAAGGGCTTTATGAATTGTTTTTATGTTGTAGTTGGTTATAATTAAGGATTTTGGCATGACTTTTTTTGACTGGTGGACTTGTTTTACAGTCCCTGCATATTTCATTTCATCACTTGAATTGTTTTAGCAGAAAATGTACTCATTAAAATATAATTCTCGATGTCTCATCTTTCGACTATAGGATAGGGTTCTTCAACTATCAAAAAATATTGAAATAGTTAAAAAAGAATTTCTCACAAAAAAAAAAAACAATACATTACTCACAACCTGGCTTATTTTAAGGAACCATATATTTAGTTAAAATAGACATATTATTGAATAACCATTTCCATTAATTGTGTGTAGAATTTTTTCCTTGAGAGGAAGTAGTTTAAAGACTGATAAAGCCTTATGTGGGGCTTACCTCTCTCAGATGAAGAGGCAAACTCAGTGGCTTCTTGCAGGATGTGCTTTATATATATAAACATCATTCAAGATGACGACAGGGTCAAAACATCAGCCACTGGGACAATGTTGAGGGCCAGATGTGTTGAGAAAGAGAGACTTACACCTTTTTGGGGTTGAATTTACTAGATTTTTTTTAAATATCTCTTTAAATCAATAGTTATCTTTTTTTTTACCTTGCCGAAGGGAACAAGTTGCGTTAGTTTATTTTTGTTCGATGTCAAACTACATAACAAGACAGTGTTAAAAAGAACATTGCCCATCAGTATAAGATAAAGAGCTTATGATTTAAATGTAGTTTGATTTGAAATGTAGGGAAGAGTAAGACATAGACGTTTGTTGCAACTTATAATGTAATAAAGATTCATAATGTAATAACGGCTCATAACGTAATAAGGGCTTTGCGCATAATGTAATAATGTCATAACTTATTACATTAAGAACCTTATTGATACCGCTCATAATGTTATAACAGTTCATAATGTAATAATAGCACATATAGTGAGAAAAGTGTTGCATTATCATAATTCTTACTTCTGCCATCCCTGCAGGAGTGGAAGGAAATAGTTTCACCTGTGTCTGTCTCTCAGCAAGATCACACATTTCTGCAAACATGCTGGAGCATTAGCCAACTTAGATGCCATATACTGAACCTCGCTCCCAATAAGTGGCAGGCCGCATAAAAAGGAAGAGAAGCCTTATTCTTTAACGCATCATCCTCCATAGGTAAAATCCATGGTATAATGGCAACAACTGCAAACACTGACAACTAATGCACTTTTGGGCAGAGGTTTGTTTTTGAGTTTGACTATGATTTGTACATAGGTTGCGCTACAGTAACCAACTCAAAAGCTGTCAGGAGAAGAGGTTTGATTAGGGAAGAAGGAGGGGGACTGTAGTTCATGTAGTTTAATGTTCCTTGCTACACTAACTAATAACTCCTGCAATGAAAACACATTTAAAATTTTACTTTTCAAAAGTGAGTGAGCACTCTTTCCTTCCATACAACCTTACGAAGACCTTCCAATAAAAACGTAGCAGTTTTTTTTTGTTGGTCTTTAATGCCAATTTAATAAAGGCTTTTAAACATTATTTTCCTACTTCTTGAAATACATGATAAAAGCAGCATAACATGTTAATTCAAACTTATTTTATTTTAGAACTTTTGAACAATAACAAAAAAGTCATCAAAAACGTTGGAGATCTGGACATTAAATTAGTCTCACAATATATACCAGCTATATACAGTATGTGAGTCTAGAACAGACAAAGGGATGTCATAGAAAACATGAACCAGCTCAAAGGCTCTTTAAATGTAAACACAGCCTGTCAGGACACAAAAGTAAAAATATAAGTCCAATTAAATTTAACTAAACAATATGCCTATAAACATGATCATAAATTATAGTTGCCAACAAAAATAAATTCAAGGGGGCTCCATTTGTCAGTGGTCAGTGACTGTGCCAGTGATCACTCAAATCACTTTATTTCTTCCAATGAATGTCTTTAATATGGAACCATCCAAAGGATATATGTCGAATCACGATCCATGCTGTAATCCACCTGGCATATTGGCTGAAGAGCTTCCTGATGTTGGATGCAAGGCCATTATTACGTCCAGCTGCTTTATATAACCTACAAATACTAATGCTGCAGTCTTCATCCATTACAATATTTAAACATTCCAGCAAAGAATCACGTATAATTGTTTTTGTTAGGAATGGCAGGGTTAGCTCTCTGACAAGTTGGAAACTGTTGAATTGTCATATCCATCAACAGGCAATACTGGATAATGGTTGACAGTACAATCAAATGCAAATTAGGGCTAGGAATGAAGTCTGGGTCAGCAGGGAAGATATGTTTTGGCACTGTAGGACATGCAGAAGGAACAGTATCAGGGTCAGTGTAACGGACAGTGTGGAGGTCACCATGTAGGACATCATTGCGATCACCATAAGGAACATCACATGAGTCACCATGTAGGACATCATTGGGATCACCATAAGGAACATCACATGAGTCACCATGTAGGACATCATTGGGATCACCATAAGGAACATCACATGAGTCACCATGTAGGACATCATTGGGATCACCATAAGGAACATCACATGAGTCGCCATGTAGGACATCATTGGGATCACCATAAGGAACATCACATGAGTCACCATGTAGGACATCATTGGAATTTCCAGGAGGGTCATCACATGAGTCACCATGTAGGACATCACTGGAATCTCCAGGAGGGTAATTGTTGGGGTCAGAGTGATGGTCAGAGTCAGGGTTTGAATGGTGGTCAGAGTCAGGGACAGCATCAGAGCCAGTATTATAAAGAAGCACCCTCTGCTTCTCTGCTCTCTGAATTCTTCGAATGAATGGTCTGACTGGTCCATCAAGACTAACTTAATGGTCCCCAGAACCTTCAGCAAAATGGCCTAGAATCAGCAATAGCGGACTTTCATCGTAGTGACCTGAATCATAAATTGTACATTGAATATGGTTGATGTTCTTTGTGTCAAATGATCACCATATGTACCACTGTGCTGCATGCTTTGCACAGTCATGCCATTGCCCTTCCACAAAATTAGAAAGATGTATTCCATTCATGGCATGTGGGTGAAGCATTTGGTCTGATACAATTTCTTGCCTTAAAGATGTTGCAGACCGAAAAATTCCAAGTGAGGCAAGTTGGTCAACAATGGCAGCAAACTGGCAGCTGCCATCTGAATTAGGGTCTAAACGAGTCCTGAAACCTAGTGATCCAAAGGATTCTAACCTCATTCCATGGGTGATGGACTGTAACAACTGTATGCATTGATGTTTTCTGGCCTTGTGCTCAGAACGCTGCTTCTCCCGCTCCCTTGTGATACTTGTCACATCACATACTGCAAACCATTTGATATGTTGATGTCCTGGGTTGCCTAGCATTCGGAACTTGACTTTGTATTTTGACAGATCTGCATTTCTTTTGACAACTATACCTAGTATCACAGCATATCATTTTGAAAATCTGGGACCTGTGCTGACCCTCACCAACACCTTGTCCTGTAAGTTGTAAACTGATGGTGGTGGATCTCCCCTTGATTTAGTCATACGTTTCATGCAACGCTCCCTAGCCTTTAATGCCCTCCTTCGTATCTTCCTGCAGTTTGGGTCAAACTTACTCATGTTCTGTTCTAAGTCTTCAGGAACTGCTTCAGAAACTGAGCCGGGGCTAGCATCACCTGTATTGCTGGATAAGTGAAGAGTCCTGATGTTATTCTTCCGCCCATAATACAATTCAAATGGAGACATCCAGCTGAGAACCTCTTTTTTTGTCCAGATTCATAACTCTTGCATAATTTGGCATACGTGCTGCCCAGTTAACACCTCCTCGTTTGAAATTCACAAAGTCATCCATGATTTTTCGACATTGCAACTGGTGTGTTCTCTCAACTTTACCTTGGCTCTGGGGGTGGTATGGAGAGCTCTGAATGACTTTGACCTGATATGATTCCATCAGCTTCTGGACTGCACCTGAATTCTTTGCCCTAATCATGCTGCAAAATGTTGGGTGGGCCATGTTCAGTGTAGATTTCAATGAGATGTTTAGCAATCTCTTTGCTCTCCAGAGGGCGTAGCCATATGTATCTGCTACACACATCAAGGATGGTTAGAATGTACCTATATCTAACGTTTCTATGCTTGACAGCCCATCTCCCCGTGTCGAGAAGGTCGATTTGATGACGCTCTTGAACAGTTTTAGCCCTGATCGGCTTGGAAATGGCCTTGTTTTGAAAAGTAGCTCTGCAAAGTTGATAGCGCCTGGACCTGTCCAATACCTTTTGGACATTTTGTGTACTGATGCGGGAATACTTATCCTTTAGGTATACGTTAAGTTTTCTGGCACCACAACCCTCGGTCTCTGCAAGTCCTGTCTTCACAATGCCTTTAAAGCTTGTCTTTTTTGCCACCATTTTCCCATCGTATATCAACGTCTTGCCGTCTTCCAATAGCCCAAACAAGTGCTTATTCCTCCAGAGACAAACAAGGGCAGCGCATTGGACCCTTGTCCTTTCTTTAACAGGAATGCAAAATTCTCCTCTCAGTGTTTTAACAATGACATCATATGTCTCATCATCCATTTCTCGTCTTCCATGGCCTTGAATGTCAGTAACCAAAAGGGCCAGTGTGAATAGGACCAAGATTGTCAGGCCCAGTTTCATTGTTCCTTTTCTGTGAATAAAACCAAATTCACTGAATCAGTAGACATTGAGGTGGGGTATGCAGAAACTCTTTATATTCAGCATAACTAGATTAATGTAAATATTTATTTTTAACTAATCATTTATGTACAGACATTTTTGGATGTTGTGTACCCCTAAAAAATAATTTGATAACAAAAAGTCTTCTCAACCGCCAGTCCACATCATACTTTTATGGTCCAAGTGGGACTTGAATCGGCAACCTTTAAATCCCCTAGCCAAGTCCCTACGGACTGAGCTATTGCCGCCCCAGCTAAAACATACAACACTATTCTAACAAACATCTTAATACACAAGAAATAGCTGCTAGCTAAAACACAAGAAATAGCTGAGTGCTAGCTAAAACTCAAGAAATAGCTGCTAGCTAAAACACAAAAAATAGCTGGCAGCTGAAACACAAAAAATAGCTGCTAGCTGAAACACAAAAAATAGCTGCTAGCTTAAACATACACATTATCCTACGAACATCTTAATACACATAATTTAAACAGATAAGGTGTAAGGCTTGGTTTAACAAAGATATTAATTGAACTTTAAAGGTCACAAATAGGGCTGCTTACCTGCAAAAGTCACAGTAGATGTGAGCACGGCGTTCTCAAAATCCCAACTAGTGGCTCAACTGTTAGTTCACGTCAATAAAATGTGAGAGTGCAATTACTATTAAATAATACTTGGTTTCACATATTTAGTTTACTAATGCACTGAAGCTGTTTGAGAGGTTAAATTATCATAATGCAAAACCTTACTCACTATAGGCCTATGTGCTATTATTACATTATGACCTGTTATAACATTATGAGCGGTATCAATAAGGTTCTTAATGTAATAAGTTATTACAGTATTACATTATGCGCAGTCCTTATTACGTTATGCGTTCGTGATTTTATTACATTATGAGCCGATTATTACATTATGAACTTTTAGTACATTATGAGCCGTTATGAGCCGTTATTACATTATGAGTCTTTATTACATTATAAGTTGCAACAACGTTTTCTGATTTTCAATAGATTTACATCCAAGATCTTATCTTTATTTTTTCTCAGTTATGTACAACATTCACATTTAGCCTTTAAGTATTTGAAGTCAACCATTATTCATGGTTTCCACTTTCCTTAAGGTCCCTGGTTTCAAGGTGCTTGAAGATAGCAACCAAAAAACACAAAAGCTCTTGGAACGGTCGTTCAGCTTCTTCCTCAAGCTAATGGAAGGGGAATCCCCGCCAAGCTCCAACCCCCCTTACGAACACCAAACCAAGGCCAGAGGTCCAATACCACAACCGAGATCCTGGCCCAACACAGAAGAAGACCTCAGACCGAACACCTGTTTAAAGTCTGGTCGTGCCCAAATGGCTAAAATTCTCCAGGGATCCCACTGCATGGCCTTTTTGCTCACAGTCCGAAATGGGAGAGAGCGTCCTATTAAAAGTACATTAATGGCCCACACAAGACATAATCAGTCTGGCTTACAGACTCCCTCCACTCAAGCAAGGACCAAGAAGTTGGATTGGGAAACTTGAGGCGTTCACAACCACGTTGACAAAACTGTCAAAATGACGGCCATTTTCCTGAAATTCAAATACACAAGGAATTACCAACTGTGGACACACTGGGACACAACGGGCCCTATTTTAACGGTCGGAGACGCTAGTGAGAAGCGCCAAACGCAAGTAGCTTTGTGGGCGGTTCTATAGCGATGTTGCTATTTTACCGGCGGATACATGACTCTTGCGCCCGGCGCAAATCTAAAAAGGGTTGGTCTGAAGTAGCCTAATTACCCGTAGGTGTGGTTTGGGCGTAACGTGCAATAAACCACTGAGAGTGCCATCTCCCATCCCCTTTAAGAGCCATGAGCGCATTTGAATCTGACGAGTTGATATTTTGACAGCGCGTTTGCAGTCTCCGATGAGACAGATGCATGACCACATGAATTTCAAACTTCAAATGGCTCATTTTATGGCCAAATAATATGGCCTAATTCACACATGGAATAGCGTTTTCTTCCACAACTTCATAAATAAATTTCGGCAAAGAAAACTTAACACACGTATGATATGCGTAACTGTGGTTCTATTTAATGATATGCGCAATACATTAACAAACATTGTTTCTTACCAGCAGGGATGCACTGAATATTCGGCCACCGAAAATGTTCGGCCAAAAATGACCCAAAACATAATGTTCGGTTTCGGCCGAAGGAGTAAAAAGGCCGAACATAGTACACATAGTTATTTTTGATTAAAAAAATAAATAAAGTTGTTTCACTCATTTATTTAAAGGTATATTGTTCTTAAATTCGTGCTATAAGGTCTGCTGGAATGTTAAAAAACATTCAGTATTAATTAAATATTTTGTATCAAATTTGTAATTGATTTTTTTTATCAAAAAGCAAGATAAAAAAGTTTATAAAGGAAATTTAATTTCTTGATTTATGCAATGGCGAAAAATTGAAGCAAAATGAATGAAAAACAGTAAAAGCCACATTCTGTCACGGTTGCTCTATGATTTGCTCCACAGGCATTGGTTCTTAGACAGGTGCGGGGCGTGGCGAGCGGAGCTGGGCACCGCAACGTGGCACACCTGGACCTCATCAACTAATCACACACTTTCTTAAGCCTGGCGGGGACTTCTCGTCGGCGCCAGATTATTCCGTCTCATTCGGTATTGTGGCTGACGTGTGTACATCGACCTTCGATTCCCTAACCTGATTTTGTGATTCCTAAACGTCGTGTTATCTTTTCGTCAGTTGCCAGTTCCTCGCCAGTGGATTACCCCCGGACCGCAACCTCCGGTGCCTCCGCCAGCTACGCCTACCCGCTCCTGTCTTCGCCTTGCCCGCTGGTTATCTTTTGAGTTCCCCTTTGTTGACAATAAACCGTGGATTGTCCGTACTGTCTCCGTCTCTGCATCCGGGGTCCAAACCAACCTTTTCGCTACCGTAACACATTCGGTATTCGGTTTCGGCTTTCGGCCAACTGTTTCAGTATATTTGGTTTCGGTTTCGGCCAAGAATTTTCATTTCGGTGCATCCCTCCTTACCAATATTGTATGCATTATCTTTATCGACTTGTGTTCCTAATATGCATGTGTCCCCCTATGCGTTAATATACATTGTCATGGACTGTATTATGCGTTGTGTGCGGAAGCACACACGCGCGCCCGCATTCATTCATTCTTTTTAACTCACTCGCGGTAAAATAATGTTTTCTCACAATCAAATACTCATCAATCCTAAAAGTTATGGGCTTGTACACGATGTCTGTGTCAAGAAAATGTGTTCGCTGTACAGTGTTTGCATTGATTTAAAATTACAACTTATTACCGCTGTATCAGCTGTTCTTTCCCAAATATTTTACCAAGAATGTGTGGCTAGGTAGATGAGAGAAGCAAAGTGTATGCGCGAGGTGCACAAGCAACATCATGCATGCGCCCTTAAAATAGCATCTGAGCAACGCGCCGCTGAACCAGATATTTCCCTGTTTTTGGTGCAATTTTTTTCTGAAACTGCAAAATAGCACCAGGGAACGTTTGCGCGAGAACACGCCTTTCGCCGAACCACCCCTTGGGGCACAAGATCATTCCCTAATTTACAGACGCGTGGCGGTGGAGGGAAAAGAACGCTCTGCGCCAGTTGCAAACTAGCGACACATGCGTCAGTGTAGAGAGTCAATTGCGCCGGATGCAAGATAGGGCCCAACATAACAACAATCACTCAGGAAAACGCTCTGAATATTAGCAAGGACAATGTTGAGGGCAAGATGGGTTGACAAAGAAAACAAAACACCCTTTTGGTGCATTATTTTCATTCTTAAACTGTAAAAAGTTTTCTTTTTTATATTTAAACAGGATTTTTATTTGACTTCCCTCAGGGGGAAAATATGCTTTCTGATCTTCAAAGGATTTACTCCAAGAGTTGAGTGTATTATTTAGCTAGTTGGGAACAACTTTCAATTGAGCAATGAGATTTTTCAAGTATTTGAAGACAACCAATATCATGGACTCAAATACATGACAAAGACTTCTCTCTCCTCCCCTTTGTTTTGTTAATATCGGACCTTAATCCTTTGATGTTACTGCCTGTCTGATGTGAAAGTTTCCAAATAAGAATCATGTATGCTCATTTTCACTCTGAATATGCTTTATAAATGCTGCCAGTGATTCTTCCCATAAAACCGAATGCTTTGCCAACGTGAAAAGTCTTCGTCACACAAAAACACAATTTATGTCATATTTGTGAGCATCACAAAAGAAAACTGCATGGATTAAATGTTGTGAGGAAAGAATAATTAAAGGAGATGGGGAAGACAGGGGGGATTTTTTTTTTGCAGAGCATGTGGTACATATTAACACATTTTGCTTCATTTTGTCGACCTATACCGTTTTCAGACTTTGTGATACAGCACACAATGTAAATATACATTATATGGTTCACAGAACCTACATTTTAAATTCTAAATGCCATTTTTGTTAGATAAGAACAACATTCCATTTGTTAACTTACTTTAATGAATGATAGCTGTGAAATGACAATAATCAAACATGTCATGAGCGGCTGAAAGTGCTGGTATGTTTATGTTGACACTGAGTTATCCACTTCCTGTTCCGCTACGTGCAACAGCATAAAAGGATCGTATTGCAATATTCCCTATTCGTATTTTGTGATTCAGAGTTTCATGATTAATATAATAGTCGAATTAAGTTATTATGGGGAAAATAATTAAACTTAATTTGAACTTCCACCCATCAGTTGATAAGTCTTTCTTTTCATGGCCCCAATCTTCTTGGAAGCTCCAACATGAAACCAGTGTCATTCTGCAAACAATTTTGTTCCCGACATGTCAGACCGAAAGATGCGACCAGAAACGATAATTTGAAACGCCTTCCTGAACCAACTGTAGAAGAAGGCGTACACCAATGGGTTGAAGGTGGAATTCAGAAACCCCAGCCACCCGAGTGCGTTGAACAAGGTGGGGGGCACGGAGTAGCCGATGAAGGGGTCGATGATGTTACAGATGAAAAATGGCGTCCAGAAGGACAGAAACACGCCCATGATGATGGCCAGCGTTTTGGTGGCTTTCCTCTGGTGCTTGTCCACCTTGGAGGAGCTGGTGTTCTGTAGGCCTATGGTGCGCACTTGTCTCTGGGCCACCATGTAGATCTTGAGGTAGATGCCCAGCATGATGACCCCGGGGATGTAGAAGGATAGAATGGATGACACGGTACTGGACACCCCGCTCTGAAACACAAAGCATCCTCCTTCACACGCCACATTGTTATAGTAGAACTCCTCTATTCCTAATATATTCAGCTTTAGGAAGATTATCCCAAAGCCGACCACAGCAGAGACACACCATGTGACCAGGATCATGATGACTGCGGTGTGAACCGTTATCTTATGGGGGTAGAGCCAGAGGCGTCGTCAGCCCCTTTTTACTGGGGCACGTGCCCCAGTAAAAGTCTCCAGTGCCCCAGTAAAATTCCATTGATCATTATTAAATTAATCTGCAGCAGCGCCGCTCTCGCTATGGAATCGGCAAGATTCATCAAGTGCATCTCCTGCTGCCTCGGGAGTCTTGCAG
Organism: Gadus chalcogrammus; assembly: GCF_026213295.1. Classification (NCBI taxonomy): domain Eukaryota; kingdom Metazoa; phylum Chordata; class Actinopteri; order Gadiformes; family Gadidae; genus Gadus; species Gadus chalcogrammus. The sequence goes on from NC_079427.1 coordinate 23,316,223, forward strand.
TCGAGCCTGCCACTTACCAGCCAATCAAAAAATAAAAGGGGCTACATAAAAGCCAATCAGAAAATAGCACTACTGAATCTGGGTAAGATTTAATGCAACAACCAATGAATAAAAACAGTTATTTCCGGATTCGTCCACGTGACTCTTCTGAATGTTTCGTTGGAAACCGCGGGAGCTGGAAACAGCGCAGAGAAGTCATCTCCTGTTTTAACGTAACAACAAATTCACAACTTGTTTGACACAAACAATGAGAACTTGATTGCTGTTAATGTTGCCCACATAATTAGCACCAGTTTTTCAACACTGAGCGTCTGTAGCCTGAAGTTGTATAGCACACAGACACACACACACACCATGCGTGCACGCACACACGCGGAAATGAATAATGAATGAAAAATTGTCTGTCTTCAAAACTTGAGAGCCCTGTAAAAGTATAGGCATTGGTTTTGTGAAGCTGTCCTGTAAAACTAAACATTTGCCTTCTGAAAAACGATTCAGATGGACATCAGGAAATTCTTTACGGGCAGAGGGAGAGGAGCAGTGAGGAGAGATGAGGACGAGGGAGGTATGATAATTGCCCACATTAACGTCAACATTAATATTTATGCTGGTAATAGCCAACAATTGCTAGTATGATGTGCTGTGATTTGATCAATGGTTTATTTTTGCCTATTCAGTTGTCTATACTGAAAAGGGTAAGCTTCCCTGTTGTTAATTAGGAAAGCCTATGAAATGCATGCAGTGAGTATACTTAGGCCTATGTGTTTGGATGTTTCTGGCTAGTGGCTGCTACACTGATTGAGGGGCAGAGTGCTGGAGGAGAAGTAGGAGGAGAAGGAATAGAAGGAGGAGGAGAAGGAATAGAGGGAGGAGGAGGAGGAGGAGGAGGAGGAGAAGAAGGAAAATCAGGAGGAGAGAGGGGAGAAAGAGCACAGGCTGGGGGGTCCAGGGCCAGGCAGGGGGAGGAGGAGGAGAGAGACAGGCAAGGATCGGATGAGGACATGTTGGGGGCTAGACGCAAAACTATTCTGAATATGGAGGAGGATATCTGTGACCTAGGGGAGATATGTGATGGTCCAAATCAGGTCAAATTGGCCCAATACCCACAGCACTGGTTCGGGTTGAAAAAACGATCGTTCAATTCCAGCTGGTTTGCAAATTTTTCTTGGTTGGAGTACTCTGTGACAAGAGATGCGGGTTTCTGTTTTTCATGCAGAATGTTTGGGAAAAATGTAAAACATGACACCTTTGTTAGCACTGGTTTGACTAATTGAAAGAAAGCTCTTGATCTCTTCAGAGAGCATGAGAAAACACCAGCCCATAAAGCAAGCATGGGGTCATGGCACAGTTTGAAATCAAGTGTCTCCCATGGGAGTGTGGTTGACCAGTTACATTCAGCAAATGAGGCTGAAATCAGAAATAGGCAAGAATACTTGCGGCGCATTGTGGCCACCACACAATTGCTAGCAAAGCAAAACATTCCATTCCGGGGCCATGATGAGGCGGCATCTAGTAGCAATAAGGGGAATTTTCTGGAGTGCTTTGAATATTTAATGCCCCGTTTACACCATCCCGCTAATGGCCGCTAATGGCCGATGGAACACCGATGTGGAAGTCGGGGTGATTCGGGTGACATCGGGCTAAAAATGTATGATCGGGTCAATTTATCGGGGTAGCATTTACACGTAAAAAAAGTATTGGCAGTTGGGGGCCTGTGCCCCAGTAAAACTCTAGGCCTAGCAACGCCCCTGGGTAGAGCAGAGGCTGGCACACGGCATAATAGCGGTCCATGGATATAAAGGACAGGTTCAATATAGAAGCAGTACACAGCAAGATGTCTGAGCTGTTGAAGAGCTTGCATAAAATGTCCCCAAAGTACCAGCAGGTTTCAATGGACTGAATCATGCTAGGGAACATGACCAGAACCCCCAGGAGGAGGTCGGACACGGCCAGGGAGAGGGTCAGGTAGTTCGTAGGCGTGTGGAGTTGCTTGAAGTGAGCGATGGCCACGATCACAAAGAGGTTACCCAGGACTGTGAGGACCACCGCAGACCCAAGGGTCAAGTAGAGGATGGCACGGACAGTGACAGGGTAGACCGTCCTCACACACGAGCCATTCCCGTAGCAGAACTCTGGCTCCATCAGCCTGGGAGCGGGGGGAGGGGGGGGGAAAGGAGAGGGAGGGAGTAAGAAATTGAGCTAAAGGGAGTTGAAGGGAAGGGCGGGGCAGAGACAGGGTTCTAGTAAATTCTAAAAATCTAGAGACAAAACATAGATCAGACATTTGATCCTGATCGTGTGTTATTGAACTGGTATAAAATTCAGATGATGATGATAGCACATTTAATAAATATATTATGAGAGTTACAGTATGTAATTTGTCTTCCATCATAATCAATCAAGGATTTGACAGCTTTGCTAGAGTTTAGAATAGAGCATACATTTAAATTTTGCTAAATGCAGGCATTCATAATTCTTTTATAATTTCCAGCTCATGGCACTTATTAAATGAGTCATTCATGTCTGTGTTTCAATGTTTTCCAGCAAGAACTCTTCATAGCCCAATCCATTCCGTGATGCTATGATTAGTTAACTGTTAGCTCTTAGTTTACACTTTAGCTCTGTTTCGATTCATAAATGTAGAGCCAATGTACACTCATCAAGTATTTTATCAGGAGAAGCTTTCATACACTAGAAATAATACAATGCATTTGTTTTTTCCATTGTTCAGTGAGAAATTATCGATGATGGATAATATCTGGCACATTGTATTGCATTCATCCACGACAGTAATCACTTGAATTGTGAAAATGCTTAAAAAAAATATATATATATATATATATATATATATATATATATATATATATATATATATATATGAATATACTTAATTTGCATTTTTTTTTTCAAAAATATGAAGTTCTTCATAATACAAATATTTTACAAATTGTTCAAATAGTTATGTCTCAAACAAATAAAATCAATGCTTGACCTAAAACCTGTCCTATTTAAGGAATATCACAAAGCAGTTAGTGGAGATAGATCCATATTATTCAATAAAGATTTCCATTAACCTTTTGTATCAAATATAAACTCGTAGATCAATGAGTTTAAAGTGTGATAAAGACTAATGTGGGGATTACCTCAGCTGCAGAGGTAAACTCAGTGGCTACTAGCAGGATGGGCTTTATATATATTGTCATTTCAAGATGACAGGGTCAAAACAGTCAGCCACTGCTCTGACTGGGCCATTTCCCTGGAGTCTGTGGCCAGATGCAACAACAATCTCTAAGGAAAGGGCTCTGAATGGCAACATGGACAATGTTGAGGGCAGGATGTGTTGAGAAAGAGACAGATAATGACCCCACATTTTTGCCTACGATTTTTATTAAAGAAATATGATTTATTTTCTAAATGTGCATGTTTCATCAAACCCTACCACAGAAATTATTTTAGATGAACAGATGCATGAAGTATTGCTTTTGAAAGTTTCCCATAAGAATTGTGTGTACGCATTATCCGAAGATGCTTTGTAAACAAAATTATCGGCCAGAATTAATTGTATTACAATGAAAAAAAGCTAAATAACACACACACACACACACACACAATTTTTATGTGAAATATTCCTAAGCAAGACAGCCCATCCGAAAAAGAATATCATTGATAAAATGTTGTGGGGAGGATTTTTTGAAATAAAGGTTTTGTAAACTTTATACATCCATACTTTGCATGGTCGACAGCATAAACATTTTCAAATTCAGTTGCCCTTTTGGTACTCGATAAAAAATAATGTTAAAGGACTTCCCCAGTCAGAGTCAAAAATACCATCAGGATAAATTTTAAGTATTTTGTGACTTTTTTCAGTATTCCATGACGAAAAAATGAAGTAGTGATTTAAATGATGAATAACCAGAGATAATGGGGATAATTCATTTGAATTTCCAGTAAATCAGTAAATAAGCCTTTCTAGGTTTCTTCATATAACAAAAATCCTTCAAACCAATACATTACCCACAACCTGGCTTATTTTCACCAAGTATTTAGTTAAAGGGATACTTCACCCATTTAGAACCGGCGTTCTATCATTATAAAATCTCTATTGTAATATAAATAAATATCAGTCTAAACCAGTCTCCCCTTGGCCCATTTTTTCTCATCTAATTTTCTCCCGAAATGACGTCAAATTACGCGTTTGACGTCATTTCGGGAGAAACCTCTTGTCCCGCTAGAAGGGCCGAGGACTACAACACACTTGGTAGAAAAAATTTCAACCAATAAGGAATGAGAGGGGGCGGGAGCTCGCGTACTGAGGGGGAATGAGGGGGACGGGAGACCGACAGGTGGGCGGGGCAGCGAGCGCAATGCACTGTGGTAGTTGGAGGATTTCTTACTTTGAGCCAGAGAGACCATGAAAACACTCTTTCTGCCTTTTTTCAGGCTAGGATGAACCGATTTCAATTTTTTTTTCACATTTATAATACATTGAATTATTTCATTCATAAAACCTCCATATTCCCACCGGTGAAGTATCTCCGGTGAAGATAGAAACATATTAGACCATAGTCTTCTTGCTCACAGTCCGAAATGGGAGAGCTTCCTTACAAAAGTACATTAATGGGCAACACAAGACATGATCAGGTTACCTCCACACTTCCGTTATGAGATGGAGCTCCCTGTGGTGCGACGTGGCGGCTCTCGCTCAGTCATAGTTTATTCTGTTTTGTACCCTATGTTATTTTTACTTTTTCCCGGATTCAAAGCGTCCAGATACACATATGATAGCGAAACAATTCTACACATAGGAGAGGCCTGTTATGGGGTGAAATCTGACCAACTTCAGCTTCTTGCATTCCCAGAGCTGCAGCCGAAGGCACAGAGGATACCTGGGACACACAACCCGAAGAGGAAACGTGGCAGGCGGGGAGGTACCGAGCGAAGAATGGGGCGCCTAGCTCGTCGCGGGAAATTAACTTTACCAATCATCCTCCTGAATAACATGCAACCGATGGAAATAAAATGTATGATATCTCTTGTAGGCTAGCCACACAACGACGATCAGAGACTGCTCGATGCTATGTGCAACTGAAACTTGGCTAAACGAATCCACCTCCGGCGAGGCTGTCACACCGCCAGGTTACGCAATCTTCCGGTGCGACCATACCTGTGAATCCGGCAAAACTCACGCCGTGGGGGGGGGGGGGAGGGCGGGTGTTGCTGCCCTGGTCAAGCAGTCGTGGTGTACAGAGACTAATATTGTTGCAAAACTGTGTTCACCTAATCTGGAATACCTGACCATTAAATGCAGACCGTTCTACATACCGAGGGAGCTACAGTGCATCCTACTGACAGTTGTTTACATTCCCCCGTCAGCCAGGGGAAGAGGCACTGTCGGAACTCTATAGTATGATCATTAAATATGAGAATAAATACCCTGATGCTGCTTTTGTGGTGTTAGGAGGGCGGGTGTGATTAAAAGTCATAGTACAGTCCTTAATTATAAACAACTACAACATGACATAAGGGCTCATGAATTGTTTTTATGTTGTAATTGGTTAGGGTTTGGGTTAATTAAAGATATTGGCATGACTTTTTTTGACTGGCAGACTGGTTTTAACCTCCCTTGAATTGTTTTAGCTGAAAATGTACTCATTAAAATTTACTTCTCGATTTCTCATCTTTCGACTATAGGATAGGGTTCTTCAACTAACAAAAATGATTGAAATAGTTTAAAAAGATTTTCTCACACAAATGAAAACAATACATTACACACAACCTGGCTTATTTAAAGGAACGTCACCAAATATTTAGTTAAGATAGACACATATTAATTAATAACCATTTCCATTTATTGTGTGTAGAATTCTTTACTTGAGAGTAAGCAGTTTAAAGACTGATAAAGCCTTATGTGGGGCTTACCTCTCTCAGATGAAGAGGCAAACTCAGTGGCTTCTATCAGGATTTGCTTTATATATATACATCATTTCAAGATGACGCCAGGGTCAAAACGTCAGCCAATGGGACAATGTTGAGGGCAAGATGTGTTGAGATAGAGAGACTTACACCTTTTTGGGGCTCAATTAACTAGATTTTAAATATCTGTTTAAATCAATAGTTATCTTTGTTTTGACCTCGCTCAAGGAATCAACTTGTGTTGGTTCTATGTCAAACTAAATAACAAGACAGTGTTAAAAAGAACATTGCCCATCAGTATAAGATAAGGAGCTTATCATTTAAATGAGGTTTGAATTGAAATGTAGCGAAGAGTAAGACATAAGGCCCTTTCTTGCGTCGTATTTTCATTCTAAATGTTAACGTTTTCATTTTTTAATCCATATAGGCTGCCTAGGCAGATAATATATATTATATGATATAGATATCTATGCATAATATGATATTATTTATAGAGCTCCAGGACTCCCGCCGGAGCACCCGGAGTGTTCTAGAATATTTACAGAACATGGCCAAAGGCTGTGTGCGCCTCTTCATTGCGATACATCCACTGTAAACAGAGCGCATGGTACCGTGGCCACAAGCTGCTCAGGGCCACACCCCCAACCTCCTCCTTGACCCGCCTCTCTCCTCCTCATTTGCCTTAAAGCTACAGACACCGAAACGGCGCATTTGGGGAAAGCTCAATGTGCGACTGGTTGTAATTCTGCAGCCCCGGCTGAATTTCGGGAACGTCTTCAAATACTGTTTATTGGCCCACTAATATCTATATTAAAGCATCCATGAAGTTGCATGCCATGGGACCTTTAACTATATTTCAGTTGTAGTTGTAGTTGTATAATTAAAGATTGTGGCATGATTTTTTTTGCCAAGCCATATCAAAACCGCCTTGTCTTTGCAACCACTGTCTTTACATTTTAATTTTGACAGTTTTATGATTTTTTTTAGCAGGACATCAATTCAAATTTATTTCTTAAAAGAAAATCGAGTTGAGTAGGGTTATTCATACTAAAATAACAAAAATTGTAGAACAATTAAGATGTTGCTACACACAAATAATATCAATACATTGACCACACAACCTATATTTAAGGAACATCACCAAATTTGAAGTTATGATAGATATTATTTAATAAACATTTCCATCACTCTTATGTATCAAATTAACTTGGAGAGCAAGTAGTTTAAAGTTTAATAAATCTTTAAGTGGGGGCTTACCTCTGTCAGGTAGAGAGGAATACTCAGTGGCTACAAGCAGGACGTGCTTTACATAAGTTATCGTTTCTAGATGGCGTCAGGGTCAAAACAGTAGGCCTCTGCTCTGAATGGGCCATTTCCCCAGACAATGTGGCCAGATGCAAACACATCCCTCAGGAAAGGGCTTTAAATGGCAACATCGACAATGTTGAGGGTTGAGCAAGATGTGTTGAGCAAGAGACACATAACGACTACACCATTTGGCGCTGTGTTTTTATTGCTTTGTTAAATTCCTACTTATCCTTCTTTTACCTTGCTCAAAGGAAAACGTTGCCTTGGTTTATTATGTACAATGTCAAGAAAAATAACAAGCCCATCAGTATAAGATTAAGGACTTGTAAACATAGTTTGAATGGAATTGTAGGGAAGTTTAAGATACATTCTGATCTTCCATAGATTTCGTCGCAGATTTGATTTTAATTTATATTATTGCACTTAAGAACAACATTCATATATAGCCATAGACCAATTCAAGTTGATTTAGCTACATCTAAAACAGTTGAAGTACCAGAGAACGGCTCTGCTGTCCTCCCATTGACTCCCATGTTAAAAAGAAGATAATATTTTAATAGTAGAATATCTTAAAAAGTATAAAATATTTTTAAAAATCTGAAAATAAGTGCGCAATTCCAAGCTAACATGAACATTTTTAAATTTGAATGGAGATAGGTCCCAAAGTTTGTAGAGAATAAGAAAGAAAGAAAAAGAAAGAAAGGAAGGAAGCAAGGAAGCAAGGAAGCAAGGAAGCAAGGAACGAACGAACGAACGAACGAACGAACGAACGAACGAACGAACGAACGAACGAACGAACGAACGAACGAACGAACGAACGAACGAACGAACGAACGAACGAACGAACGAACGAACGAACGAACGAACGAACGAACGAACGAACGAACGAACGAACGAACGAACGAACGAACGAACGAACGAACGAACGAACGAACGAACGAACGAACGAACGAACGAACGAAGGAAGGAAGGAAGGAAGGAAGGAAGGAACGAACGAACGAACGAACGAACGAAGGAAGAAACTGATGAAGAACAATAGTTGAGCGCTGCATGCAGCACTCATCTAATTAGTAGCCAACTAACACTTATGAGGGAAAAAAAATAAGAAAAATGATTCACTGGTGGCACGGCTGTTGGTTGGTTTAACACCTCACACTCAATTAAGCATTTGAAAAGAAACAACATGGAACAACAACAAATAAGAGCAAGCGACCAGAAACAATCAAGAAACAACAACAAATAAGAGCAAGACTGCAAAAAAAACAGCAAACATTGCTGGAATAAAAAAAAAGGTAGAGAGAAACTCAATAACACAGCCGGCATGCATAGTACCATACATAATATCAGTAGGTGGTTTTGGGTTTCATGAAATTTAATATATATTTATTTTAATGGGACAAACAATAATCATTTATGAACTAATTTCTTTGAATTTCCACCCATCAGTTGAAAAGCCTTTCTTTTCATCGCCCAACAGCTTCTGGGAAGCCTCAACATGAAACCACTGTCACTCTGCAAACAGTTTTGTCTCTGACATGTCAGACCGAAAGATGCGACCAGAAACCATAATTTGAAACGCCTTCCTAAACCAACTGTAGAAGAAGGCGTACACCAACGGGTTGATGGTGGAATTCAGATACCCCAGCCAGACGAATGTGTCGAACAAGGCGGGCGGTACAGCGTAGCCAATGAAGGGGTCGATGATGTTAAGGATGAAAAATGGCGCCCAGAAGGACAGAAACACGCCCATGATGATGGCCAACGTTTTGGTGGCTTTCCTCTGGTGCTTGTCCACCTTGGAGGAGCTGGTGTTCTCTAGGCCTATGGTGCGCACTTGTCTCTGGGCAACCATGTAGATCTTCAGGTAGATGCCCAGCATGATGACCCCGGGGATGTAAAAGGAAACAATTCCTGATATATTCGTCTTCCGGATGAACATACCAAAGCCGACCAGAGAAGAGACACACCATGTGACCAGGATCATGAAGACTGCTGTGTGAACCGTTATCTTACGGGGGTAGAGCATAGGGTGGCACACAGCATAATAGCGGTCGATGGATATAAAGGACAGGTTTAAGATGGACGCGGTGCACAGCAAGACGGTGGAGCTGTTGTAGAGCTTGCAGAACATCACACCAAAGTACCAGCAGTTCTCGATGGACTCACTCATGCCGGGGAGCATGACCAGAACTCCCAGGAGGAGGTCGGTTACGGCCAGGGAGAGGGTCAGGTAGTTGGTAGGCGTGTGGAGTTGCTTGAAGTGAGCGATGGCCACGATCACAAAGAGGTTCCCCAGAACCGTGAGGACCACCGCAGACCCCAGGACCACATAGAGGGCTGCGCGGACAGTGACAGGGTAGACGGTCCTCGCACACGAGTCATTCCCGTAGCAGAACTCTGGCTCCATCGGCCTTGGATGGGGGGGAGGGGTAGGGAGGTAAGCGAATGTGGGAAAAGCAGTGGAAGGGAAGGGTGTGGGGGGGAGGGGTTATGGCACCCAGATGCAAAGGATCTTAGACAAAAAATACATGACACATACTGTATACGGGATACAATTTAGATGATGATAGCGCTGTGGGGGTGTTAATGGCTGCTTTAAACAGCTGGCCTGGCCTAGTATGATTGGACTCGGGGGCTGGGTGAGGCTGCACACCTGTTGCACATAGAGCAATCAGTGTGCACAGGTTAGACCAGCCATCACCACACACTCGGAAAGAGATCTCATCCATGCAGCACCAGACCATGTGTGTCTTGTCTGGAGGAGCCCAATTAAAGTCACTTAGCTGGAGTGTCGGAGCAACCTAGGTGGCATTTAGCAATTGGCTTTGTTACAAGTGCATTGAATAAAGATATTATGAGAGTTGTGTAATTTCATCTGCCATCATAATCAATAGAGGATTTGACAGAGCTTTGCCAGTATTTACAATATACAATACATTCTTATGTTGCTAAATGCAGGCCTTCAGCAAAGCTTTTTATCACCTTGTTAAATGATCATGTTGATGAGTCACAATGTGGTACAGTACGATCTCTCAATAGCCCTATCCATTCCATGTTGCAATCATTAGTAAACTGTCACTTCCTAGTTTACAGTACAATGTTCAGTCTACAAGTATTATATATTATATTGCATGATAAAACATTTATTACAAAGGATTGTTTAAATGATCATTTAAAGCTTTAGTAGACTATACCATTTGTACTATTACAAATAATACAAAGCATTTGTTTTTGCCATGGTTCAGTGATAAATGACAGCGAAAAATGACAGGAATGATGCACTGTTAATAATATCTGGCACATCGTACTCTATTCAGTCATGACAACATGACAGGCTGTTCACACCCAACATATGTGCTTAATTAATTTGCCAAATATACCTCATGCAGACAGTAAAAAAAGTCATGCCACAATCCTTGTCCGTAAATTACCAGAACATCACATCCTATATAGGGGCTAAGTTAACTATATTTCTGTCGTAGTTGTTTATAATTAAAAGATTGTGGCACAACTTTTTTTGCTAAACCATAGAAAAACTGCCTCGTCTCTGCTTATCCTATCCACTGTCTTTACAGTCCCTGTAATTTAATATTGCCAGTATTATGAATGGTTTTAGCAGGACACCCATTCATATTTACTTCTGAAAAGAAAATCCAATTGAGTAGGGTTATTCATTGCACAAAAATAACTAAAATGGTAGAACAATTTAGATGTTTTCACACACAAATAATGGACTGCATTTATATATAATATTTATATATAATATCAATAATATCAATACATTGTCCACAAAACCTTTAATCTATAAAGAACATCACCAAATTTTAAGTAAATATAGATATTATTTAATAACTCTTTCCAATACTCTTATGTATCAAACTTAACTTGGAGAGCATATAGTTTAAAGTTTGATAAACCCTTAAGTGGGGGCTTACCTCCGTCAGCTAGAGAGGAATACTCAGTGGCTACAAGCAGGATGTGCTTTATATAAGTTATCTTTTCCAGATGGTGTCAGGGTCAAAACAGTCAGCCTCTGCTCTGACTGGGCCATTTCCCTAGACAATGTGGCCAGATGCAATCACAATCTCTGAGAAAAGGCTGTAAATGTCAACGTCGACAATGTTGACGGGAAGATGTGTTGAGAAAGAGACACATAACGCCAACACCATTTTACGCTGTATTTTAATGACTTTATTAAATTCATACTTTTTTCTACCTTGCTCAAGGGAAAATGTTGCCTTGCTACATATGTACAATGTCAAACAAAATAACAAGCTCATCAGTGTAAGATTAAGGACTTCAAATGGAAATGTAGTTTGAATGGAAATGTAGGGAAGAGAAAGACACATCTGATCTTCCATAGATTTATTCCAAGATTTGATTTATATTTTGTCAGTTAACAACATTCACATATAGCCATTGACCAATTCAAGTGTTTGAAGTCAACCATCATTCATGTTTTCCACTTTTCTGAGGTTTCTGCAGTTAAAGAAAGTGGACTCGAGTGAACCATGCTACATTATTGATTTTAAATGAACTATGGATGTCCTGTCCCGATACACAGCATTGATGTCGGGGAGATACTTTCCGAGAATGCTGGAAACAACACAGAAAATATAATCTGTGCCACGTGATAACGCCAATAGTAGCCAATTGGTTGCGTGAGAATGAGAGCTACCATGTGAGAGCTACCTGTGCACCTGTGGTCATGTCAGGTGTGGAAGTATAACATCCTAAAATTCGGAACGCAAATGATTCAGGGTGGGTTTAGCAGGGTTTAACATCAAACACTTAAGTAAGCATTTGTAAAGACACAACAAGACACAACACCAGGAATTTCTGCGAGAGAAACTTGAATAGTATGATTAAAGCATGAATAGTACCTTAAATAATACCAGAATTGGCTGGTTTTGGGTTTAATGAATCGTATTTATTTATTTTAATGATGACTAAATTATGATGACTGATTTAATGGGACAAACATTTGTAATTTATTGGAATTTCAACCCATCAGTTGATAAGCCTTTATTTTCATGGCCCCACATCTTCTTGGAGGCCTCAACATCAAACCACTGTCACTCTGAGAAAAGTTTTGTGTCTGACATGTCCGACCGAAAGATGCGACCAGAAACAATCATTTGAAACGCCTTCCTGAACCAACTGTAGAAGAAGGCGTACACCAATGGGTTGATGGTGGAATTGAGATACCCCAGCCACACGAGAGTGTCGAACAAGGCCGGTGGAACAGAGTAGCCGATGTAGGGGTCAATGATGTAACAGAGGAAAAACGGCGTCCAGAGAGACAGAAACACTCCCATGACGAAGGCCAGCGTTTTGGTGGCTTTTCTCTGGTGTTTGTCCACCTTGGAGGAGCTGGTGTTCTGTAGGCCTGTGATGTGTGCTTGTCTCTGGGCAACCATGTAGATCTTCAGGTAGATGGCCAGCATGATGACCCCGGGGATGTAGAAAGAGATAATGGCAGAGAGTGTGCTGGCCACCCCAGTCGTAAACAAAAAGCACCCTCCCTCACACGCCACTTTGTTATAGTAGAACTCCTCTATTCCCCAAATATTCAGCTTTAGGAAGATCATTCCAAAGCCGACCACAGCAGAGACACACCATGTGACCAGGATCATGACGACTGCCGTGTGAATCGTTATCTTACGGGGGTAGAGCAGAGGCTGGCACACGGCATAATAGCGGTCTATGGATATAAAGGACAGGTTCAAGATGGACGCGGTGGACAGCAACACGTCTGAGCTGATGAATAGCCTGCAGAACATCTCCCCGAAGAACCAACAGCTCTCAACGGAGCGAATCATTCCGGGGAACATGACCATCACCCCCAGGAGGAGGTCGGTTATGGCCAGGGAGAGGGTCAGGTAGTTGGTTGGCGTGTGGAGTTGTTTGAAGTGAGAAATGGCCACGATCACAAAGAGGTTCCCCAGCACTGTGAAGACCACCGCAGACCCCAGGACCAAGTAGAGTGTGACGCGGGCAGCAACAGGGTAGACCGTCCTCACACAAGAGCCATTCCCGTAGCAGAACTCCGGCTCCATCGGCCTGGGAGGAGAGAGAGAGAGAGAGAGAGAGAGAGAGAGAGAGAGAGAGAGAGAGAGAGAGAGAGAGAGAGAGAGAGAGAGAGAGAGAGAGAGAGAGAGAGAGAGAGAGAGAGAGAGAGAGAGAGAGAGAGAGAGAGAGAGAGAGAGAGAGAGAGAGAGAGAGAGAGAGAGAGAGATTAGGTCATGCTAAAAAAAAATGAAGATTTGACAGAGCTTTGAGTTGACACTGGACACTCAATACCTTAAATGCAGGCCTTATGATTGATATGGATCGTTGTATTGCATTCAGTCATGACAACAAGTAATTATAAGCAGATTCACACCCAACATATGTGCTAACGCAAGTTGCGAAATATTCCTCATTCAGAGAACAAAAACGTTATGGCATAAACTGTTAAACAACTACAACTACTACTATGACAAACTTCTTAAAAGCTAAATAACTTGTATTTTTGTTGTTGAATGTTCAACCATAGAATAACTGATTTCTAAATCTATTAAGTCTTGACAGTCCTTGCATGTTTAATATCCAGTAATAACCAATAATATTAAATATATTAGCCGGACATGTTTACAAGTATACTTCTGATAAAAATATGGACGTTTATTCATAATAAATTCATAATTCTTAGTTGAATACATTACGTTGTCACACAAAGTTAATAACAAGACATACCGCCTTTCATATTTTAGGAAGAACCCCAACTATTAATAAATACAAACATGTAATATTTAATAACCATTAACATTACTTTTATGTAACACATATATGTTTCATTTATGTGGGGCTTACCTCAATCAGCTGCAGAGGTAAACTCAGTGGCTACTAGCAGGATGGGCTTTATATAAGTTATCATTCCTAGATGACGACAGGGACAAAACAGTCAGCTACTGTTCTGACTGGTCCATTTCCCTGGACTCTGTGGCCAGATGTAATAACAAATTCTGAGGAAAGAGCTGTGAATGGCAACATGAACAATGTTGACGGCAAGATGTGTTGACAAAGAAAGACATAAGAACCACACCTTTTAGGCGCAGTATTTTCTTTCTATATATTACCATTTTAATTAGTACCTTCTCAGATTCGTGCTTTCTGAGCTCAAAAAGATTAGTTTGAGTTCAGTGTTATTTTGCCAGTTGAAAACAACTTCCATATGTGCAATGAACTTATCCAAGTATTTGAAGACAACCAATGTTTGAAGACAATTAAAATAACTGTTTGTCACTTTAATTTCTTAACTTCTGTTGGTCCATAAACAAACAAAATACTTAGTCAATATCAATGTGTCAATGTGACATTACAACATATTTCAACAATGTCATTAACACAATTTTTTTTAACATTTCCATCTTTCTCTTTTCTTTCAGTGTGCAGAGTGACTTCACTATGGCCGATCTACTGCATGACCAGATCTTAAGCTCTCACAACCGTGGCCTTTCTGTGGGGTGCAAAAGGCTGAATTCTGACGCTCTTTGCTGTCTTGTTGAAGTGTTTGGCTTGTCTTTGTTGGTTGTGAATCAGTTGTTGTGTTGTGTGCTTTATCTCTCGCTCCAGAAGATTGTTTATCATTGGTAGAAAGGTCCTGGTCCTCCTACTCACCACTCTCTTAGATTGCTCTGCATTCAGTCCTTGACTGGGTTGAGGTGATCCAGCACTGCCAGGTAAGGGTCTTAACCTGCTGCTTCAGCTTTCAGCAACAAACTTTTCGCAGTTTTCATGGCATACTCTGCCTTATTGTTGCTTTGTGGATACCCAAGGGATGAGGTTCACCCTATGTCATGTGGATGTAGTGTCTCTTTCTGTTGTTTTATATCCACTAACCTGCATATGTCACACTTTGATATTCTGTCTTTATATGATTGTTCATTCCTTGTCAGTAAACACATTCTCTGGCCCTCCTGAGGAATCCCTCTACCAAAAGGTGAGTGGAGGAGTGAATACGCGGGGTGATCTCACTTCTAAGTTAGTTGGGAATCATAGCTCTCTCCCTTTTAGATGATCCTTTCTTGATCGCTCAACTCCTCCTGGAATGAAAAGTTGTGTCTGACATCCCTTGGTGTGTCGTTCTTTTTTTGAGGCCATCCCTTTTGATTGGTTTTGAGCAGTGTCTGCATTTTTTTGTGTTCTCTTGTAGCAGAACGGATTGTGCAGATTCTCTCCTCTGAGATAGGAAAGTAATTAACCATCTCAATGGTCTCAATCTCAGCTTCTACTGACCCTTTTGTTGTGCTCTCAGGCAAGTATGCTCTACTTTATCGGCAAGCACCATGTCATATCCAGGAACATGCGTCACTTCTATGTCATATCTCTGGAGCCTAAGTAACAACTGTAACGGGTTCCAAATGAGTGAGAGCAGGCAGAGTTGTCGTCCCTCAGCAGGAGATCGTTTTATTGTCTTTAAAGCCAAACAAAAATACTTTAACTATAACAAAGGTTCTCTCAGAGTATCTCTTTGGTCCGTTCTGGATCTCTCTGGTCCGTTTTCTCCTGGATTCCTTTCTCCTCACTACAACACAAAGCAGGCACATAAGTACAAACACTCCCTGATTGGCCTGAGTGCTGACACCTGCTCGCACTCAGGTCCAATCCCCCCAGCCAATCCGGTGCGCTCCCAACCTGCCCATACTCCCCCTGCAGGCCAGACGTTGCACGTCCCCCCACACACCCCCACCGCCCGACACAGGCCGGGGTCACATCCGGCCGCCAACTCACTCCCCCCCCCCAGAGCGGGAGAGGAAGTCGGCCACGGCCATCTGCGCCCCAGGCCTGTTCACGACCCGAAAATTAAAGGGTTGCAACGCGAGGTACCACCGGGTGATCCTCGTGTTGACGTCCCTTATGCGGTGGAGCCACTGGAGGGGGGCGTGGTCGGAGTAGAGGGTGAACGCGCGCCCCAGCAGGTAGTAGCGGAGGGCGCCGACCGCCCACCGGATTGCGAGACACTCCTTCTCCACCGTGCGGTCTGATAATTTTCGGCTCAGGTACAGCACCGGGCGGTCAGCACCTCGGCTGACCCAGCACCTCCACCTGCTGGGTCAGGACCACGCCCAACCCCCTATCCGACGCGTCCGTCTGCAGGGAGAAAGGGATACCAAAGTTAGGAGCACACAGGACCGACTTTCCACAGAGGGCTGTTTTAATAGCCTCAAACGACACCTGACATGGCTCCGACCACTGGACTGTATCTGGGGCCCTCTTACGGGTGAGGTCGGTCAAGGGGCTGGCCAGGTCGGAGAAGTTCGGCACGAACTGCCGATAGTAGCCCGCCAGCCCCAGGAACCGCCTCACCTCCTTTTTGGTCCTGGGCCGAGGGGAGGCGGCGACTGCCGCGGTCTTACCGACTTGCGGCCGGACCTTCCCCCGCCCTAGATGGAACCCCAGATACTGAATCTCCCTCCGCCCGATCACTCACTTCTTCGGGTTGGCCGTGAGCCCCGCCCGTCTCAGCGACTGAAGGACGGCCGCCACCTGCCGCATATGCTGCTCCCACGTTCCACTATAGATGACGACGTCATCAATGTAGGCAGCCGCATACATGGCGTGGGGCCGTAACACCCGGTCCATCAGCCGCTGAAACGTGGCCCCGAACAACCCGAACGGAAGCACCTTAAACTGGTAAAGACCGAGCGGAGTGGAGAAGGCTGTTTTTTCCCGGGCTGCTGGAGACAGCGGAATCTGCCAGTAGCCCTTTGTGCAGTCCAGAGTCGTGTAATAGGTGGCCATGCCAAGCCGGTCCACGAGGTCGTCGATCCGAGGCATTGGGTAGGCGTCGAACTTCGTCACCGCATTCACCCTACGATAGTCTACACAGAACCGGACAGACCCGTCCGGCTTCCCCACCAGCACGACGGGACTGCACCAGTCACTGTGAGACTCCTCGACCACGCCCAACTCCAACATGGTTGCCAATTCGCGCCGCACCACATCTTGTTTGTGGACGGGCAGCCTGTAGGGGCGTGTCCGCAATGTTAAACCGGGTTGCGTCTCGATGTTGTGAGTAATTAGCGGGGTGCGACCGGGCAGGGGCGAAAACACGTTGCCGAACCGGAGTTGCAGACCAGCAACGTCCCGTGCCTGACTCCCTGAGAGACCCTCGCCCTGACCGACAGGGGGGGTGGGGCCTGGGCTATGGACGTCCGGCCCGAGCTCTTCCTTCTCCGGTAACGTCGACGCAAACGCGACAGGGACCGCATCGTTCCACCTCTTTAGGAGGTTGATGTGGTAGACCTGCTTGTTTTCGCCCCTGTCGCGCTACCTCGTAATCCACGTCCCCAACCCGCCGTGTGACCACAAAGGGCCCTTGCCACTTCGCGAGTAATTTGGTGCTAGAGGTGGGCAATAGTACAAGGACCTTATCCCCCGGAGTGAGATCGCGTAATCTAGTCCCTCTGTCGTACAGGCGTCTCTGACTCTCCTGGGCTCGGTGCAAGTACTCACGTGACAATACCCCTAGTGAGTGAAGCTTTGCACGCAAGTGACGTACTGGATTTCGTGCTTGCTGTCACTGGACCCCTCCTCCCAGTTTTCTTTAATGAGGTCTAGGACGCCCCTGGGCTTGCGCCCATAAAGCAACTCAAATGGGGAAAACCCTGTGGAAGCCTGGGGCACTTCCCGCACAGCAAACAACAGAGGGTCTAGCCATTGATGCCAATTCCGAGCATCCTCGTGTACGAATCATAGACTTTAACGTCCAGTTAAACCTCTCACACAAGCCGTCCGTGGCTGGGTGATAGCCGCTTGTGCGGATGGCCTTGACCTTTTACAACCCGTAAAGTTCCCTAATCGTGCGTGACATGAAATTGGTGCCCTGGTCAGTGAGAATCTCTTTCGGGATTCCCACCCGCGATATGACATGAAACACCTGCGCAACACTCTTCGCGGAGATGATGTGCAATGGAATTGCTTCCGGGTATCGGGTTGCGTAGTCGATCAGGACCAACACAAATCGATACCCTTGTGAGGAATTTTCTAATGGCCCGATAATGTCCATGCCAACGCGGTCGAAGGGGGCTTCCACCAGGGGAAGGGGCCGTAAGGGAGCCCTGGCGACGGCCGGGGGATTCACCAACTGGCACTCGGGGCAGGATGCGCACCACCTGCGCACCTCCGCCCGAATCCCCGGCCAATAGAACCGGGCCATTATCCGGTTAAGTGTTTTATCGTACCGCCATTGGGTTATAATGCGCCGCCTGGAAAACCATTTCCCGGCGGCTCCTGGGTACCAGCAACTGGGTAACAACCTCCTCACTCTGGGTGTCACGACTCACCCGATAAAGCCTATCCCTAACCACTATAAAGTGTGGGTAAGTCAGTGCTGCGTCTGGCCGGACCTTACTCCCATCAATAGCTATCACCTGGTCGTAGGCTGAGCTCAGTGGGGAGTCACGAGACTGCTCGAGGGGGAAATCCTCCACCGGTGGGAACCTCGGCGCTGGGACCTCGGGTTGGGGATCCCCTGCCTCCCCCGATCCCTGAGCAGCGTCGTCCGCCCCGGCCTCGGCACAGAGCAAAGCACATGACCTACATGTCCCTACCGGTCGTGCCCGCACCCCCATAGTCCCCCTAACAGCCTGTGGAAACCCAGCCCAATCCAACCCAAGAATCAAGGGATGCGTGAGGCTCGAACTAACCGCCGCCTTAACACTATGCTTTTTCCCCCCACAACTAATTTCGATAGGGACCAAAGGATACTCGTGCACATCCCCGTGTATACACTTCACCAAAACGCTCGATGCCTCCACCAATGCCTCGGACCGCACCAGGACTCATGTGCCCGCTCTGGACCGCCCCCCCATCTCGCCCTCGGCACCGGGATTGGCCTATCCCCCTGTGGGGCAGCCGCACCGGTACGTGGGCTCGGTGTCGGTGGTCGCTGGCTCGCTGGTGGTGGCTGCAGGTGGCTCTCCGCCAGGACGACCGCGGCGGAGAGACTCTCGGGACGGTGGTATCGGACCCAGGCGGAGGTCCTAGCCGGCAGCCCCTCCACGAACCTCTCCAGGGCCACCTGCTCCACCACGTCCTCCTCCGTGTTCCGGTCTGGGACCAGCCACCTCCTTGCCTGGTCCCTCAGCTGCTGGGCGAAGGCGAAGGGTCGGTCCCCCTCACTGAAGGCCAGCGCCCGGAACCGCCATTGATGTTCCTCCGGGTAGAGGCCCAGCCGGTCTCGGATGGCCCTGGTGATGGCGTCGTAGTCTCACTGGGCCCCGGCCGGCAGACTGTGGGCCGCGAGCTGCGCCTCTCCTGTTAGGAGCGGCAGGAGACGGTGCGCCCACTCCGGGCGAGGCCACCCTGAAACCTCGGCCACCCCCTGGAAAGTCTCGATAAAGGCTTCCGCGTCGTCTGCCTCGCCCATCTTCGGGACGTGTATGTGCGCTGCGGGTCCCACCCCTCGGGGTCCTTCGTCGCGTCCGCCGGAGGCGAGCTCCCGGAGCATGGCCCGATCGGCGGACAAGGACTGGGCCAGGTCTGAGAGCACCTCGTTCTGCGCCTGGTGGAGCTGGCCTTGTCTCTCCGCCATCTGGGCCACGTGCCCGAGTACGTTTCCCAATGGGGACTGGTCCATTATTCCTGCACTCTAGCTCCACGTTGGGCTCCACTGTAACGGGTTCCAAATGAGTGAGAGCAGGCAGAGTTGTCGTCCCTCAGCGGGAGATCGTTTTATTGTCTTTAAAGCCGAACAAAAATACTTAAACTATAACATAGGTTCTCTCTGTATATCTCTTTGGTCTGTTCTGGATCTCTCTGGTCCGTTTTCTCCTGGATTCCTTTCTCCTCACTACAACACAAAGCAGGCACATAAGTACAAACACTCCCTGATTGGCCTGAGTGCTGACACCTGCTCGCACTCAGGTCCAATCCCCCCAGCCAATCCGGTGCGCTCCCAACCTGCCCATACTCCCCCTGCAGGCCAGACGTCGCACGTCCCCCCACAACAACCTTGCAGTTTCTTTGGTGCTCTCAGTAGGCTTATGATCACTCTGCATAGTCACCTTATGGCCATAAGGTGACCCCTCCTACTTATTATATGTTGTACGTCCTGGCACTTAATGTATGCACTTTTTGTATGTTGTTCTTAGTTATAGTACTGTAACAGACTGTTCGGTGCTTATGTGTGAAAAAGGAGATGTGTCCCTCTGAGTTGCTGTAGGGGAGAAGTTTGCGGGGTGTTACGGCTGATGTGGTTGTGTGGGTGTCTCGCGGTCGGGTACAATAAAGTGAAGCGGAGTTTACTGCTGGACACGCTATCTCGTCTCCTGTCCCGTTTATTGTTTTTCTATATTCCTACAGTTTAGGCGAATCCAGAACGCTCGGCTACTTTTAGTTGTGTTGCATCTTATCCTAGCTATCTTTGTTGTGTACGGGGAATGGGTTAACCTAGCGAATGTTAGGGCTTTGCACCTGGTTCTATGAGCATCCTTACTGTACCGACAGCGATATATATTGTTTCACCTTTTTATGACAAATATATTTATTGTAAGTCACTTTGGATAAAAGCGTCTGTTAAATGCCCTAAATTTAAATGTAAATAAGGACCCTTTCCATACCTAGAGGTGATTTAGTGATTCTTTGTGACAGAGCAGCTCCTAATCCTGTTTCCGATGCATCACACTGTAGTCACTGTCTGTTCCTCCTCTGGGTTGTAGTACTTCAGTACCGGTGCTTGGCTATATTGTCCAGTCTGAGAAATGCGTCCTCATGGATTTCAGTCCAGTCCCATATAGTCTCTCCAACAGTCAGACTTTGAGAGATAATTCACCATACCCACGAGTCTCTGTATCCCTTTCACATCTGTTGGTCAGGCATCGCGTTCACTGCTCTGGCCTTCTCCGGGTCAACTTTCAGTCCTCTGCTGACAGCAGGAGTCCGACGTATGACACTTCCTGTCGTCTCAGTCTGAACTTGTCAACGTTCAGTTTGATGTTCTGTTCCCTGCATCTATTCAGGAACTGTCTCATCATCTCATCATGGTCTTTGTTCGAAATCTCTTGTGTTTCACCCTCTCCGGGGATGAAATCATCATTCACTAGGATTTATATGCCTAGTAGTCCTTCGAGTGATTGTGTCAACTTTCTCTGGAAAATGTCAGGCACTGCGCTTATTCCCATAGCCATCCTGAGCCATCTAAATCTCCCAAACAGGTCTGGGAGGATGTCATTGATGGTAGGATGGGGAAAATGGCTGTACATTAGTGTTTTGTTTAGTGGTATCGGATCGATACAAATTGTTAGCTTCCCATTTGATTTCTGTATTGTGACCAGACAGCTTATCCAATCTGTGCTCTCCTCCACAGGTATGCTGATCTTGCTACTTTGAAGATCCTTTCGCTCTTCCATCTGTAGCTTCATCATGGCCACTGGAACCTTTCTCTTAGGGAGTTTCACAGGCTCCAAGCATGTGTCAATTTCTATTTTATACTCTCCCTGTAGGCAACCATCACCTTTGAACACATCAACAAACTCTTTCTGTATTCCTTCCATAGATAAGTGACACTGTGTTGGTTTCTCTTCACTCACTATACTGTGTATGGCAAATATGTTCACATACTGCACTTTGATCAGTTTAATTGCCTCACTTGCTTTTCTGCCAAGTAGTGGAACTAACTACAGTTCTTATCAACTACCACAAACTCCAGTTGGTAGAGGTTCTGGTTTCTCAGATTTCTGACATTATCCTTACATTTGCAAAGAGGTGCAACTTGGTCATGTACATCACTATAACCTTCTTGGTGGGCTCCAACTGAGAATCTGGATTAAGCATATTTATTGGAATGGCATGAAAGGTAGCCCCACATCTATCTGTAATTTCACCAGCTCATCAGCATACCTACAAACAACTGTCTTTCCATGGCTTTTTCGTATTTTTCATCTTTCCCAGTCATTGTATCACTCTCTGTAGTATAGACACTTACAATTTCCTCATAACTATCACTGTCAGGTCAGTCACAATGTGTACCTGGTTTTCTCTTCTCCCTTTCTCCGGTTTTGATTTGCATTTGGCAGTGAAGGACTTGTCTTTCTCACCCTTTTTGCACTTTTTTCCAAAAGTTGGGCATTTCTTATTACTCCTTTCATGCCCTTTCCGACAGAAAATGCATGAAACAATGTCCTTGTCTTATCCTATCCTGCTGCAGATCTCACTGTTTGCATTTCTTCCATTGCATTTCCTTCAATGGTTCCAATATTCTCTCATGACAATTCAGTGGCTCTTCAGAAATGTAAACATTTGTCCAATGTTAGCCTTTACCTAGTAGCCTCTCTCTCAGTCCTGAGCTGTTTACCACACACTATTCTATCCTGAATATGTGAGTCCTTAGTTTCTCCAAAGTTGCAGGTACTATCTAATACTCGCTAGGTTCGCTAGGTTGCTACAGTTGAAACACAATGTTGGCAGAGGCTTCAAACCATCCATCTTCTAACGCTGTTGGTCGCTCTTCTCTCGCGCATTTTTTATTAGCAATTCAAGTTCTCTAGCTAGCTAGTTGCAGATTCCTGCTAACTCAGGGTTCTTTTCTCTGGATTGGACTGCTGCCACCATGTTTCATGCTGTTTTTCCTTCTATACAGATATACAGTATTATTTTAGCTGCTTAACGCTTTATTATACCAACATACTCTCAGCACTCAGGATCCAATCACAGACCAATGTATACCAACCTCACATGTCTTTCACCCTTAATTACATCAGAACTGCAACATTAACCGCATAACAATAGTATTGTTACAGTGGGTCTTCCAATGATCATGCTCCATTAAACTGAAGTTTACCAGTTTGTTAAGCTTTTTTATTTTTGTGACATATTTGAAAACATGACCGCACGTCAAAAAAGAAAACGCCATGGATTAAATGTTGTGAGGGAGGTACAATAAAAAGTTTTTACATCTTTAATATATATATTTCATCTTTAATATATAAGATATTTCCAAAAAAATCATCTTGCATGGACTTATTATCTTGACGGACAATGTATGGATGTTATCTGTTGTACGGGTGTATTATACCATTTTGCACTAATTTGCACATTTGTGTCATAACAGCATTCTCCCACTTTGTGATACAGCACACAAAGTAAATATACATTGCATGGTCCTACTTTTTAAATTCCAATGGCTGTTTTCGAAGTTGATTAAAAAAAAATGTGTGATGTCTGTCGGAACGAGAGATCAATAACAACACCGGCATAAATAATGCCACCAACAAAATCAATATTTTGCGATTTTATGAAAAATATGGTAATTTCCATGAATTAAGAGTCATAACATGGAAAATATTCAACTTCATTTGGATTTCCAACAGTTGATAAGCCTTTCTTTTTATAAGACCACATCTCCTTGGAAGCCTCAACATGAAACCACTATCACTCAGCAAACAGTTTTTTGTCCGACATGTCAGACCGAAAGATGCTCCCGGATATTATCATTTTAAATGCCTTCCTGAACCAACTGTAAAAGAAGGCGTACACCAACGGGTTGACAGCGGAATTGAGATACCCCAGCCACCCGAGTGTGTCGAACAAGGCAGACGGTACGGAGTAGCCGATGTGAGGATTTATGATGTTAATGATGAAGAACGGAGTCCAGAATGACAGAAAAACGCCCATGATGAAGGCCAGCGTTTTGATGGCTTTCCTCTGGTGCTTGTCCATCTTGGAGGAGCTGGTGTTCTGTAGGCCTATTGTGCGCACTTGTCTCTGGGCCACTATGAATATTTTCAGATAGATGCCCAGCATGATGACCCCGGGGATGTAGAAGGAGAGAATAGACGAGACGGTGCTGGACACCCCACTCTGAAACAAAAAGCATCCTCCTTCACACGCCACGTTATTATAGTAGAACTCCTCAATTCCTAATATATTCAGCTTTAGGAAGATCATCCCAAAGCCGACAACAGCCGAGGCACACCATGTGACCAGGATCATGATGACGGCTGTGTGAACCGTTATCTTACGGGGGTAGAGCAGAGGGTGGCACACGGCATAATACCGGTCGATGGATATAAAGGACAGGTTCAAGATGGACGCAGTGCACAGCAAGACAACAGAGCTGTTGTAGAGCTTGCAACACATCTCCCCGAAGAACCAGCAGCTCTCGATGGTTTGAATCATGATGGGGAGCATGACCAGAACCCCCAGGAGAAGGTCGGTAACTGCCAGGGAGAGGGTCAGGTAGTTGGGAGGCGTGTGGAGTTGCTTGAAGTGAGCGATGGCCACGATCACAAAGAGGTTACCTAGCACCGTGAGGACCACACCAGACCCCAGGACCAAATAGAGGGTGGCACGAATGGCGACAGGGTAGACCGTCCTCACACATGAGCCATTCCCGTAGCAGAAATCCGGCTCCATCGGCCTGCGAGAGGGGGAGTAATGGAGTGAGGCAAAGGGAGTGAAAGGGTGTGGTTAGGGCATCCATATGCAAAGGTCCTGAGGCAGAGGCAAAAATACATTACAAATATACGGTATACCATTCAAAGGATGATAGGGCTGTGGGGGTGCGTGTTGATGATGGCTGGAAAAACAGCTGGCCTGGCCAAGTACGATTTGGGCTGGTTGAGCCTAAACGCTAGTTGCACATTGAGTAATCAGACTTATAATGAACTGGATTTTCAACCCCACTACCCTGTGTCCTTGTTTGGAGGAGCCTTTAGTCACTTAGCTGGAGTGTGCGAGCAACCTAGGTGGCATCTAGTATTTGGCTTTGTAACGAGCACATTTAATAATGATTTTATGAGAGTTGTGTCATTTTGTCTGCCATCATAATCAATAGAGGATTTGACAGAGCTTTGCCAGTGTGTACAATATACAATACATTATTATGTTGCTGAATGAAGGCCTTCACCTAAGATTTTATCATCTTGTTAAATTATCAATTGTCAATGAGTCACAATGTGGTACAGCAAGATCTCTTCATGGCCCTATCCATTCCATGATGTAATCATTTGTAAACTATTATAGTACAATGTAAAATCTTAAATTATTTTATAATAAAAAGCTTTCATACACTACACCATACATAATATTAGAAATAATCAATGTATAATTTTGATATTGTTAAGTGATAATGATACAGAAAAATTACAGGAATACATTCTTAACAATATCTGTAACATCGTACTGTATTCAGTCGTGTGCTTAATTACTTGCTAAATATTCCTCATTCAGAAAGTAAAAAAATTATGCCACAATCCTTAATCTTTAATTAATAGAACATCATATACTACTTAAGAGCTAACTTAATTATATTTCTGTTGCAGTCGTCTATAATTAAGAATTGTGGAACAACTTATTTTGCTAAAACGTTGAAAAACTGCCTTCTCTCTGCTTATCCTATCCACTGTCTTTAAAGCTCCTGCATTTCAATATTGACAGTAATTTGAGCTGTTTTAGCAGGATATCAAATCAAATAAACTTCTGAAAAGAAAATCAAATAGAGTATGGTTATTCATAACACAAAAGGAATATGAATGGCATAAAAATAAAGAGGTTACCACAAATAATATCGATACATTACCTACACAAACTGTAATAGTTAAGGAAAACCACCAATTATTTAGTAAAGATATACATATTATTTAATACATTTCTGATTAGTCTTCTAGATCAATTTTATTTGGAGAATAGTAGTCTAAAGTGTGATAAAACATTATGTGGGCTTACCTCAGTCAGCTGCAGAGGTATACTCAGTGGATACTCGCAGGATGTGCTTTATATAAGTTATCATTTCAAGATGACGACAGGGTCAAAACAGTCAGCCACTGCTCTGACTGGGCCATTTCCCTGGACTCTGTGGCCAGATGCAACAACAATCACTAAGCAAAGGGCCCTTAATGGCAACATGGACAATGTTGAGGGCAGGATGTGTTGAGAAAGGGACACAGGGCATATTCACAAACAAACTTCCAAACGAACCCTGTTGCGGTTCGCTTGAGATGTGAAAGCGACCGCGCTCGGTCCGAAAAAAACCCTGCAACAGGCTCCCATTGCTGCTTGTTTATTTATATTGTTTGATTAGCGCGGTAAATTCAAAGATCAACGTCACGATATCAGACCGGCATCACGTTAACAGACCCATGTAGCAAAGAGGATAAAAAATGTCTATTGGATATTTTGGCAGACGCCAATATATAAAGTATGGAGAACATACCGATGCATTTAAAGGCCCACTATGCAACTTTTTTAGCCAAAATTACATTAAGTATGCAGGTTGAGAGTTATGCTGATGGTTCTGCATCCATTTCTGGGTCGATTGGTGGGTCATTTACCAATGTCGCCTCTCCAGTGAAAAAGCGCATGCAACTTGCTCTGTTCGGACCGACACAATCCGGATGTGACACAGCGGAAGTATCCTCGAAAATGAGTCAGATTGTAGTTTCGAAAATGCTTTACGGCACAGACACACACCCAAACATGGCACCGGCTAGATATAAACAGCCAGTTGCGAGGCAATTGTTGCATTCATCATGGATCAATCGACTGATAAGGGACCCAAGAGGCGACCGTCGGTGGAACAAAAGAAGAATGGACCAGAAAAGAGATCAGACACGAGTGAAAGGGGAACTATGCAACATTTTTGGCTTGATTTACCTTAATATAACAGGCTAAGAGTCATTGCGATGGTTCTATTATACATTTTTGTTCGATTGTTCGTTGTTTTGACTCACCCTTGCGCATCTTGGCGGAGAAAAGGAATAGGCCTATGTTTCTGCCGGCGACCCGCCGCCCACTCTCGCGGGAGTCTCGGGTCTCGCGAAGTAACGAATTGCTTTACGGCACAGACCCCCAAACACGGAACCGGCTCGATATAAACACAAGTCACTAAGGGATTGTTATATTCATCATAGATCAGCCGACTAAAAAGAGACAGAGAAACCAAATGTCGGAGGAACAGAAGAAGAGAAAAGGGGCAAGCTTTTCAGGAATAGCGTGAACTGAAAGAAAAAGAAGACTGCAAATCAGACGCCGACTCGGTCGTGTTGCTTTTGAAATTGAAAGTACCCTTGGGTGGCCTTTGTCTTCGTGGTATTCTTGATGTTGATAGTCTCTGTACAAATGTGTTTGCTCAACCATTTTGTTGTGAGCCCTGTAAAAATTGTTTTCTCGACCGTTTTGTTGTGAGCCCTGTATGTTTCTAGCTTGCTTGGTTGCAACCATATAAACACCTTTGTTTCCATGGGTGTTTTGCTGTTCGTCTGTCTCGTCCCCCAGATACAGACTGAATCCCCGAATCCAGGTTCTTGTTTATTTAGATTATTATGTTGGCCAAACCTCTTACACTGATTGTTCTGTTCAACCTAAGATAAAACAATTATAATCTAGGATATCAATTCTCCCCGTCAACCATAAAAAATGATGGATTTATGTTTATTGCAATACAAATACACCCTTTTAAAAATGTATAACCTTGCCTTCACTTTATGAACATCTACTTCGGACATGGCTCCATGCATTCGCCGGCTTCTTTGAAAACAAATGCACCTGGCTCGCGTAGAAGTGCATGGGGAAGGGTCGTCAACGAGTTGTTACGACAGTGTTGTGAAATATCTACTACGAAGCTGTAGGGGGCGCTGTGTAGAGAAATGTGCGTGCCAAAACCAAGAAAACAGCGACGAAATGCCCGAAGTTGCATAGTGGGCCTTTAATATATTCAGTTCGGGATGGGGGAGAAGGCGTTTGCGCGGTCCGCGGATAGCATAGCATCATACAATCTACGTTGTGCCAAATGCCTCTAATGCTCCAAAAGTACTGCAAATGTTTGTAGCTGTATGAAACCAATCAGTATAAGCACAACGAGGGCAGCACGCTGAATCTCCATAGTTTGTTTTCTTTGTTTACTTTTTTTTATGCGTTACCCCGCATTACCCCGCCCCTGACCGTCTTGTCCAATGATTGAACGATCTATGCACACACGTGCTTTGTTGACAAATTCTTGGACTGTTGCGAAAAATTGCAATGTGAAAGGAACAAGTTAAGGGAACAAGTTGCCTTGGTTTATTACGCACAATGTCAAACTAAACAACAAGCCTATGAGTATAATATGAAGAGCTTTAAAGTGAAATTTAGTTTGAATGAAAATGTAGCTACAGAAGAGTAAGACATTAGGTTTTTGATCTTAAATAGATTTATTCCCAGATTTGACTTATATTTTGTGAGTCAAGAACAACATTCACATTTAGCCATAAACCAATTAAAGCATTTGAAGTCAATGATTATTAATGTTATCCACTTTCCTGGATTCTTCTACGGTTAAGGAGAGTGGACTTGAGTGAACCATGCCACATTATTGATTTTATATGAACTAGGGATGTCCTGTCCAAATACACAGCCTCTTTATCGGGCAGCTACTGTCCCAGAACGCAGGAAACAACACAGAAAATATTATCCGATGTCTGCAGCGTGTCAAATGACAACAAGAGTAGTTGCCAATTAGTCACATGACAAAAAGAACTACCGAATGAGAGCTACCTGTAGAATGGTCAAATAGATTCTGGGGTGTCAGGGCTGTTCGTCAGTATAACACCATTCACTTAATTAAGCATTTGTTAAAACACAATAAGGAACAACACAACATTTCTGCACGAAACGTCTGCAAAACAGAGCAAAACGCTGAAGAACAGAAGACTTTGCCTATCACAAACTTATTGAGAGAAACTCAATAAAACAGCAGGCATAAATGATACTACAAATAATATCAGTATTGGGTGATTTTGGGTTTCAAGAAAAATATATTTTTATTTGAATGGTGAATAAACAGATTTAATAGGACAAACATTTTTAATTGATTAGAATTTCTACCCAGCAGTTGATAAGCAGTTATTTTCCGGGCTCCACATCTTCTGGGAGGCCTCAACATGAAAACACTGTCACTCTACAAATAGTTTTGTGTCCGACATGTCAGACCGAAAGATGCGACCAGAAACGATGATTTGAAAAGCCTTCCTGAACCAACTGTAGAAGAAGGCGTAAACCAATGGGTTGATGGTTGAATTCAGATACCCCAGCCAGGAGAGTATGTCGAACAAGGTTGGTGGAATGGAGTAGCCGATGTAGGGGTCGATGATGTAACAGAGGAAAAACGGTGTCCAGAGTGACAGAAACACGCCCATGATGATGGCCAGTGTTTTGGTGGCTTTCCTCTGGTGCTTGTCCACCTTGGAGGAGCTGGTGTTCTGTATGCCTGTGGTGCGCACTTGTCTCTGGGCAACCATGTAGATCTTCAGGTAGATGGCCAGCATGATGACCCCGGGGAGGTAGAAAGAGATGATCGCCGAGACAGTGCTGGCGACAACAGTCGTAAACAAAGTGCACCCTCCTTCACAAGCCAAGTTGTTATAGTACAACTCCTCCATTCCCAAAATATTTAGCTTGAGGAAGATCATACCGAAGCCAACCACAGCCGAGACACACCATGTGACCAGGATCATGATGACTGCGGTGTGAACCGTTATCTTACGGGGGTAGAGCATAGGGTGGCACACGGCATAATAGCGGTCGATGGATATAAAGGACAGGTTCATGATGGACGCGGTGCACAGCAAGATGTCATAGCTAAGGAAGAGCCTGCAGAACATCTCCCCAAAGTACCAGCAGGTCTCAACGGCACGAATCATACCGGGGAACATGACCAGAACCCCCAGGAGGAGGTCGGTTACGGCCAGGGAGAGGGTGAGGTAGTTGGTGGGCGTGTGGAGTTGCTTAAAGTGAGAAATGGCCACGATCACAAAGAGGTTTCCCAGCACTGTGAGGACCACCGCAGACCCCAAGACCAAGTACAGTGTGACACGGACAGCAACAGTGTAGACCGTCCTCACACATGAGCCGTTTCCGTAGCAGAACTCTGGCTCCATTGAACTGGGAGGAGGGGAGGGAGAGAGGGAGGGAGTGAGAGAGGGATGGGAACGGTTGGTGGTGAGAGAGGGTTTAAGTAAATTCAACAACGCTTTCCGCAACCTGAAAGAGACATGATTACATCATTGATATAGAAACAACAATAGCTGTGGGGTTTGGGTACCCTTATGCAAAGAACCTGAAGAAAATCAGACATGAAACATATTATGAACGATATGCAGAAACATCATGTGCCATACAATTTGTATACCATTCTGATCATGATAACACAAGTCATACACTACACCATATATACTATTACAAATAATACGATGTATATTTTTGCTATTGTTCGGTGATAAATGACACTGAAAATTTAGACTAATGCTTGACTCTTAATTATATCAGCCACATCGTACTGTATTCAGCCATGACAACATGCAATTTTCAGGCTGTTCACACCAAACATATGTGTGCTTGCTTACATAATTTGCTACAAAGAGCTAACTTGATTATATTTCTGTTGTAGTTGTTGATAATTAAAGATTGTGGAACGATTTTTTTGATAAAACATAGAAAAACTCAATTGTCTCTGCTTATCCTGTCCACTGTCTTTACAGCCCCTTGCATTTTTTGTATAGCAAGTAATATGAGTGGTTTTAGCAGGATATCCATTAAAATATACTTCTGAAAAGAAAATCTGATAGAGTAGGGTTATTCATAAAACAAGAATAATTTGAATGGTATAAAATTAAAGAAGTTACCGCAAACAATGTCAATACATTACCTACAAAACCTGTACTAGTTAAGGAACATCACAAAATATTTGGTGAAGATACACAATTACTTCATAAACATTTCCATTTCAAATTTGACTTGGAGAGTAGCAGTTTAAAGTGTGATAAAGCATTATGTGGGCTTACCTTAGTCAGCTGGAGAGGTACACTCAGTGGATACTAGCAGGATGGGCTTTATATATATTGTCATTTCAAGATGACGACAGGGTCAAAACAGTCAGCCACTGCTCTGACTGGGCCATTTCCCTGGACTCTGTGGCCAGATGCAACAACAATCTCTAAGCAAAGGGCCCTGAATGGCAACATGGCCAATGTTGAGGGCAGGATGTGTTAAGAAAGGGTCACATAAAGACCACACCTTTACGGTGTGTTATTTTTATTCTAATATTTCTAATTTTACAGGATTTTCTCCTGAAAATCGAACTTTCAGCTTTCGCAAGGGAACAAGTTGCCTTGGTTTATTATGGACAATGTCAAACTAAACAACAAGCCTATCAGTATAATATGAACAGCTTTAAATGGAAATGTAGTTTGAATGAAAATGTACGGAAGAGTAAAACATTAGGTTTTCTGATCTTACACAGAATTATTCCCAGATTTGACTTATATTTTGTAAGTCAAGAACAACATTCACATTTAGCCATAAACTAATTAAAGTATTAGCATTAGTATTAGTACACTTTATTAAGCATTTGTAAAAACACAATGAGGAACCACACAACATTTCTGCACGAAACGTCTGCAAAGCAGAGCAAAGTGCTACAACAGAAGTTTGCCTATCATAAAAAAAAAGTTAGAGAGAAACTCAATAACACAGCAGGCATAAATAATATGACAAATAATATCAGTATTGGGTGATTTTGGGTTTCAGGAAAAATATTTTAATAGTGAATAAACAGATTGAATAGGACAGACATTTTTAATTGATTAGAATTTCCACCCATCAGTTGATTAGCATTTCTTTTCAGGGCTCCACATTTTCTGGGAGGCCTCAACATGAAACTACTGTCACTCTCCAAATAGTTTTGTGCCCGACATGTCAGACCGAAAGATGCGACCAGAAACGAGGATTTGAAAAGCCTTCCTGAACCAACTGTAGAAGAAGGCATACACCAATGGGTTGACAGTGGAATTAAGATACCCCAGCCACAAGAGTGTATCGAACAAGGCGGGCTGAAAGGAGTAGCCGATGTAGGGGTCGATGATGTAACAGAGGAAAAATGGCGTCCAGAAGATCAGAAACACGCCCATGATGAAGGCCAGTGTTTTGGTGGCTTTCCTTTGGTGCTTGTCCACCTTGGAGGAGCTGGTGTTCTGTAGGCCTATGGTGCGCACTTGTCTCTGGGCAACCATGTAGATCTTCAGGTAGATTGCCAGCATGATGAACCCGGGGAGGTAGAAAGAGATGATCGCCGAGACAGTGCTGGCGACAACAGTCGTAAACAAAGCGCACCCTCCTTCACACGCCAAGTTGTTATAGTACAACTCCTCCATTCCCAAAATATTTAGCTCGAGGAAGATCATACCGAAGCCAACCACAGCCGAGACACACCATGTGACCAGGATCATGATGACTGCCGTGTGAACCGTTATCTTACGGGGGTAGAGCATAGGGTGGCACACGGCATAATAGCGGTCGATGGATATAAAGGACAGGTTCATGATGGACGCGGTGCACAGCAAGATGTCATAGCTAAGGAAGAGCCTGCAGAACATCTCCCCAAAGTACCAGCAGGTCTCCACGGACCGAATCATACCGGGGAACATGACCAGAACCCCCAGGAGGAGGTCGGTTACAGCCAGGGAGAGGGTGAGGTAGTTGGTGGGCGTGTGGAGTTGCTTAAAGTGAGAAATGGCCACGATCACAAAGAGGTTTCCCAGCACCGTGAGGACCACCGCAGACCCCAAGACCAAGTAGAGTGTGACGCGGACAGCAACGGGGTAGACCATCCTCACACACGAGCCATTCCCGTAGCAGAACTCTGGCTCCATTGAACTGGGAGGAGGGGAGGGAGAGAGAGATAGAGGGAGGGAGGGAGGGAGAGAGGGATGGGAACGGTTGGTGGTGAGAGAGGGTTTAAGTAAATTCAACAACGCTTTCCGCAGCCTGAAGGAGACTTGTTTACATGATTGATATAGAAACAACAATAGCTGTGGGGTTTGGGTACCCTTATGCAAAGAACCTGAAGAAAATCAGACATGAAACATATGAACGATATGCAGAAACATCATGTGCAATACAATTTGTATACAATTTTGATCATGATAACACAAGACATACACTACACCATATATACTACTACAAATAATACAATGTATTTTTTTGCTATTGTTCGGTGATAAATAACACAGAAAAATGACAGGAATGATTGACTCTTAATAATATCTGGCACATCGTACTGTATTCAGCCATGACAACATGCGATTTTCAAGCTGTTCACACCCAACATATGTGCTTACTTACATAATTTGCTACTAAGAACTAACTTTATTTCTGTTTTAGTTGTTTATAATTAAGGATTGTGAAACGACTTTTTCTGAAAAAAGTAGAAAAACTGTCTTGTCTCTGCTTATCCTATCCACTGTCTTTACAGCCCCTGCATTTTTTATGTTGCCAGTAATATGATTGGTTTTAAACGGATATCCATTAAAATATAATTCTGAAAAGAAAATCTGATAGAGTAGGGTTATTCATAAAACAAAAATACTTTTGAATGGTATAAAATTAAAGAAGTTACCGCAAATAATGTCAATACATTACCTACAAAACCTGTAATAGTTAAGGAACACAATTACTTAATAAACATTTCCGTTTCAAATTTGACTTTGAGAGTAGCAGTTTAAAGTGTGATAAAGCATAATGTGGGCCTACCTCAGTCAGCTGGAGAGTTTAGCTCAGTGGATACTAGCAGGATGGGCTTTATATATATTGTCATTTCAAGATGACGACAGGGTCAAAACAGTCAGACACTGCTCTGACTGGGCCATTTCCCTGGCCTCTGTGGCCAGATGCAACAACAATCTCTAAGGAAAGGGCCCTGAATGGCAACATGGAAAATGTTAAAGGAACGATGTGTTGAGAAACAGAGACAGAAGGACCACACATTTTTGGTGGGTTCTTTTTATTCTAATAATTCTCATATTACATGATATTCTCCTGAAATTGTTCCTTTTCTTTTCATCTCGCTCAAGGGAACAAGTTGCCTTGGTTTATTATGTACAATGTCCTACTTAACAACAAGATTATCAGTATAAGATAAAGAGCTTTAAATGGAAATGTAATTTGAATGAAAATGTAGGGAAGAGTAAGACATAGGTTTTCCGATCTTAAATAGATTTATTCCCAGATGAGACTCATATTTTTTCAGTAAATAACAATGTTCACATTTAGCCGTAAACCAATTAAAGTATTTGAAGTCAACCATAATTAATAGTTTCCACTTTCCTGGAGGTTTATACGGTTCAAGAGAGTCCACTTGAGTGAACCATGCCACATTATTGATTTTATATGAACTAGGGATGTCCCGTTCTGACCGGTCTCACCTAACCCTGGCCCAGTCGCTGGATCTGAGGGGACAAAAATACATGATCCAATACACGCAGCTTGTCACATGATAACAGTATTATCAAATTGGTCACATTATAATGTGAGTTACCATGTGAGCGGTACCTGTAGTGGCGTGGACGTATGTCAACCTTACTGTGGGTAAAGTACAACAGTCGATTGCACACCAGGAATTTCCGCAAGAAACGACAACAAAGCAGAGCAAACGCCCTAACCGCAGACTTTAATGTCATAAAAAAGAAAAAGGTATAGAGAAACTCAATACACAGCCGGCATAACTAACACCACATATAATATCAGTATTGGGTGATTTTGTGTTTCAGGAAAAATACAATTTTAATTTTAATGTTGAAGACATTTAATGGGACATTTAATGGGACAAACATTTGTAATTTATTAGAATTTAACCCATCAGTCGATAAGCCTTTCTTCTTTGGCCACACATCTTTTTGGAGGCCTCAAAATGAAACCACTGTCACTCTGCAAATAGTTTTGTGTCCGACATGTCAGACCAAAAGATTCGACCAGAAACAATAATTTGAAACGCTTTCCTGAACCAACTGTAGAAGAATGCGTACACCAACGGGTTGATGGTTGAATTCAGATACCCCAGCCAGGAGAGTATGTCGAACAAGGTTGGTGGAATGGAGTAGCTGATGAAGGGGTCGATGATGTTACAGAGGAAAAATGGCGTCCAGAAGGACAGAAACACACCCATGATGATGGCCAGTGTTTTGGTGGCTTTCCTCTGGTGCTTGTCCACCTTGGAGGAGCTGATCTTCTGAAGGCCTGTGGTGCGCACTTGTCTCTGGGCAACCATGTAGATCTTCAGGTAGATGGCCAGCATTATGACCCCGGGGAGGTAGAAAGAGATAATGGATGAGACGGTGCTGGTGACTACAGTTAAAAACAAAATGCACCCTCCTTCGCACACCAAGTTGTTATAGTACAACTCCTCCATTCCCAAAATATTCAGCTCGAGGAAAACCATCCCAAAGCCGACCACCGCAGAGACACACCATGTGACCAGGATCATGACGACTGCCGTATGAACCGTTATCTTAAGGGGGTAGAGCATAGGGTGGCACACGGCATAATAGCGGTCGATGGATATAAAGGACAGGTTCAATATAGAAGCAGTACACAGTAAGATGTCTGAACTCATGAAAACCTTGCAGAACATCTCCCCAAAGAACCAGCATGTTTCGACAGCGCGAATCATGCCGGGTAACATGATCAGCACCCCCAGCAGGAGGTCGGACACGGCCAGAGAGAGGGTCAGGTAGTTGGTGGGCGTGTGGAGTTGCTTGAAGTGAGCGATGGCCACGATCACAAAAAGGTTACCCAGGACTGTGAGGACCACCGCAGACCCAAGGCCCAAGTAGAGGATGGCACGGACAGCGACGGGGTAGACCGTCCTCACACACGAGCCATTCCCGTAGCAGAACTCTGGCTCCATTTACCTGGGAGAAGATATTGGGGGGGGGGGGGGGGGGGGGGGGGGGGAGAGAGAGAGAGAGAGAGAGAGAGAGAGAGAGATGGGAATGGAAAGGACGGGTTGGTAAGACAGGATTTTTGTTAATCAAGAATGCTTTCCGCAAGCAACCTGAAAGAGACATTATTACATAATTGATATACAAACATAGATCCGGGGGGGGGGGGGGGGCGGAGCTGTTGGGTTTGTTTACCCATATGAAAAGGACTTAAAGGATCAGACATGAAACATATGGATCACATTCAGAAACATCATGTGTCATACAATTGGTATACAATTCTGATCATGATAACGCCTTTGATATTGACATCAGAGATGTGTAATTTCCTCGGCCACCTTAAACAATACATGATATGACAGAGCTGACAAAAGACACAGAATACTTGATCTTGCATATTGTGGCCCAGTCAGAGCAGTGGCTGACTGTTTTGACTCTGTCGCATATTGTGCATTCAGTCATAACAAGAAGCAATTAGCAGCCTTTTTACCCTCAATATGTGCTTACCCAAGTTGCTAATATTCCACATTAAGAGAGCAAAAATAGTCACACTACAATTCTACATCAACATTATAATTTAAGAGCTTGATTAACTGTATTTGAACTGTAACATGTATTATATATGTTCAACCATATAATTATCCCAATGTCTCTTCTAATCCAGCCGTTACAGTCCCTGCATGTTTAATTAAAAAAATTCTGCATGTCCTGCCATTTGTTTTAGCAAGATTTCGATTGAAATATGTTTCTGAATGTTTTTGGTAACATAATGTGTTTTGTCATATAACAAAAATATATGTTTAATACATATAATAATAATAATAATAATAATAATAATTCATATAATAATACAAATGTTTTCACTCAAATAATATCAATACTTACCACTCTTAGCTATGTAATATAAACTTATAGTTTAAATACCTTAAAGAGTGTAAACGCCATATTTGGTTTTACCTGAGCTGGCTGGAGAAGTAAACTCTGTGGCCACTAGCTGCATGTTTTTTATATATGTATGTTGTCAAGATGACGGCATACAAAGAGTCAGCCTCTGCTCTGATTGGGCCATTTCCCTGGACTCTTGGCCAGTGCCCTATACCACGAAGCTCGCTGAACATACCCAGGCTTTCTTGGGAAAACCTGGCTCGACAGAGCCGCAACTCGCAATCAGAGTTAAATGGTACCACGAAGCTCACTTTAGATTCAATTAGTTGAACCAGGTTTTCCGCTTTTGGTTCAGTGCGCGTTCACGTGAAAGGGGCGTTTTTTGCGTCATTTTTCTCACCTTTACGATAGATCAAGCTGTCTATATGCGTATAAGTGCAAATATTCTGCATATTGTCTGTAAAATAACTATGCCAAATGCAGAATTGTTCGCCATTAATCCAAATAGAATGATGATGATTTAAAAATGCATAAGCAACGTCCATCCTGCCTTATTCTATCATTTAGGGAATTCACTTTAAATACACCCTATGTAAGAAATGTATAGCATGTTTTCAACCGCCGAGAGGTAGCGGCTGTAGCGTAGTGGATTAGTATAAGACCCGAACGCCAGCGACCGGGGTTCAAATTCGCCGGTCTATCATCATGTATTTTACCCCCATAGATGTGGTGCCAGCACGGCCTTTAAAATATGGGTTCAAGTTCGAAATAAGCACAAAAATATAATTCCATAAGCTTTAGTGAATAAGCATTCCATATGCATGATAATTGGGACTTTTTAAGCTTCACATAAATTCGCGTCACTTGGGAGTCGAACCCCCCGCGCAGATATTCAAGACTGACGCGCTACCTCCACTCTAGCACTCTGTCACGGAGACACAATGCGCAACAGTAAGCATTGTCTACAT
This sequence comes from Gadus chalcogrammus, assembly GCF_026213295.1. NCBI lineage: Eukaryota > Metazoa > Chordata > Actinopteri > Gadiformes > Gadidae > Gadus > Gadus chalcogrammus. The sequence continues at coordinate 23,354,030 of NC_079427.1, forward strand.
AAGGTCCAAAAGGACGATCAAATAACGAACACCCTCTTATGAGAATCTGTATCTCTCATGAAGAACCCCAATTTCGTTGTTTGCACAATGACAATAAAGTCTGAAATCTGAATATCGTCAGACAATGCCAGGGAATCGGTTCTGTCCCGTAAAACCCTCTGTCTCCGGAGAGACGCCTGTACGAGAAGTGCGCAGAGGTCCACGGGAACACCCAGAAATGGTGACGCCATTGTCAGAGGAGGGGTTAGGAAGCTGCGCACGCCGATTTAAGTAGCCGATCTCCGGCTAGACTAAGCCGAAAAACTGCTCCCGACCAGGTTTGGTTGCGAGCATAAGTCACCATGGTGATACAGCGACGCTAAAAGAGATCGACTTTCGTGGTACAACTAACCCAGGCTTGGAGCTCAGCATACCTCGCTAACCCTCTAATGCCGCTTTTCCACCGCACATGTAGCTCGACTCGACACGACACGACTCGACACGACTCGACACGGTAGCAGCGCGGGTGCTTTTCCACCGCAAATAGTACCTCCGGGACGTGGGCGGGGTCGTCTGCGCGAAAGGGCTGTGACGTATTTTTGTACGCGACGCAAACAACACCTACGTAACCTACACATGGACAGAACCAACATAACAACAATGGAGAACATCGATGCGATGGTATTCGTGTTCGTATTATTAGCTGGCATGTTGAAGAAGTGGAATATGTTGGCTGCGGCGCTGCTATGGCTGTTACCAGCATGGTTGCCATGTCGCTCTCGTGACTTCGTCACACTCTCTGGCCAATCAGTGGCCGGCCGTCTGCCGACGTCACCTTTTAGCATCGGCTCAGCCGCTTGGAACCTAGAGCGAGGCGGTACTAGAAAAAGCAGCCACTTGAGGTACTAGATCGCGGTGGAAACGCAAAAAAGGCGAGCTGAGTCGAGTCGAGTCGAGTCGTGTCGAGCTGGTACCATGCAGTGGAAAAGCGGCATAAGCGAGCTTCGTGGTACAGGGCACAGGGCCCTGATGCAACAACAATCTCTAAGGAAAGGGCCCTGAATGGCCACATGGTCCATGTTGACGCCAAAGGTATCTTGAGAAAGAAAGACACAAAAACTACTTTTTTGGGCCGTATCTTCATTCTAAAATGTCCCATTAATATTAATTTTTGTCCATAAATATTTTGTTTTACTTCCAATTAGGGAAAAGTTGCCTTGGTCCATTCTGTACCATGTAAAAAAAACACTTCCCATCAGTATTAGATTAAAAGCTTCAAACTGTAATGTTTATCAGTATGATTCAACAGTACGAGTACAAACCAAACCTTGGGCTCCAGAACTATGGCCACACATTTGACGCTTTGTTAGTGAAGAACCGACCCGCTCGCTCTGCAGAAGCCGAATCTGTGTGTTGAGTTAAAAATCAAATGTGATAACGTTTACAGGGGAAGGGGGGTGATCTGATACTTCTGTTTTAGGGTATGATGCATAACTTGGTGATATTTTCCCCCATGTTGCCCACACTGCCTATCCCATTTGCTGATGTCAGAGTACATCTTCGGAGGGTACGATGAAGGACTAGACTGTTGTCGTACTTTGCCTGTTTAAAATGCAGAAGATTAAAGCAGTTGTTTGCTTTCATCTACCATGTGTCTTGGCGTAAGTTTCCTACGAATCAGAAAGAAGCTACTAACCCTCATACTCACAGTATGCTTTTAGAACCTACAGAACATAAGGTTCCTCAAGTAGGTAAAAACATGAATTACTTCAATTACTTCCCAAGTTTATATTATCTACATCCCAGCATCTGCAAGAACAGATTAGACCATGTCAATCTGTAAGTGATAAGGGGTCAGCCTGACCGAAGCACTGTCATCTCTATTTCAGAGAGCACTGACTCATATTGCGGGACTAGAACTCAATGCAACCTATAATGCAGTGTGTTTTTTTAGAACTCACTCCCAGCCATCAACTGGGTCTGTTAAAAAGAGGGTTTGGTTCATTTACAAGATTTTGTGAAAGGCAGGCAAAGTTAACTGTTTGCCCTCCCCCTGTCCAACAAATGTCCTTAGTCTTTTCCCTTCACTTCACAGATCATGCCGCTCCCATCTGCAATCGCTTTATTCCCCTCAGCTGAGCTTCTTCCATTCTGCACCTCATTTCCCCATTGGGCTCTCCTATTATATGCCAGTTCACTTGATTTGATATGAATATGTTTTAGCGGGTGTTAATCGTAATTCACTTTTGATGTGTGTCCCCTTTAAGGAAGGTTGCGTGAGAATGTCGGGGCAACACAATCTCACTCTGAGTTCGTCAAAAAATCAAGGCTTTTAGCGTTTACTGCTGACGCAAAGGGTGTCCTTGTGATCATTCAACGCAGGGGTTTTTCAACTCCCTTTCAAATCCCTCCACGGCAATATCTGACGCCCAGGGAAAGTGCTCCCGCAAATCTTTTTTTCTCCACCGATTGGTTATTTGATTTGGCACTGAAATGGGTTAGGGTTTGAGTAGTAGTGGTTAGGGTAAGGGTAGTAGTGGTTAGGGTAGTAGTGGGTAGGGTTAGGGTAGTAGTGGTAAGGGTTAGGGTTACGCACTTCGCGTGGAGGGATTACATTGTAATGAGTTGAAAACTCCCTGCGTCGAATGAAGACGCACAAGGACACCCTCTCTGACTGTGTCGGTAGTCTGTTTTCTGAAATAAATCGGTTACTTTATATTTTCACCGGCAACAAAGTCTCAGTTTCTGTTCCTACGCATTCCCCTACATTGGTGACCTTGACACTTTTCGGATGTTATTCCTGATTACTTTTCTTAAATGCTGGATTTTAAGGACGAGGACACGTAAGTTGGGGTACTGGATTCTGCAGACGGTTCCATGCTCCAAAAACTCAGCTTCAGGGAGACTGCCCTCCCTGGAGCGGCAGCCGCAGGTCTGGTTTGCGGGGACCGCCTTCCATTCCGACATACCCCCACTCCGACATTGACGTCTAATCATCGGAGTGGCGGCACTTCCATTCTTTTCAACCGTCCCTCCACTCCGTCAATTTCTGGTCCCATTGTTGGAGTGGCGGTACTTTACTTTTATACAAACGTCCTGCCATTCATGCACTGTAGTGTCCTTACAATGACATTCGTTATTGGGGATAGTCGCCGACCCTATTTCGCTGTGGATCTTTGGCCAAAGACATGGGAATTTCGGTTATTTTTAGGGAGCCAGATCATTAGGATCAGCTCACCAACAAGAGCCGGCTCTTTCGGCTCCGAAACGGCTTTTTCATATTACTTTTATTACTTCAGCCAAATGTAGCCCGTTTTGACTTATGATTCGTATGTCTAGGCCCATTTAACCCTTAAATTATTCAATCCAACCTATTAGTATCCAAAGTAAAAATGACATTTTCGAATATCAATAAATTGCTGTAGCCGGTTGTATTCATTGCATATGAGCGCAACGCTCATCCCCTTGCTTAAAGGGACACTTCACCCATTTGCATTAAGCTTCGTATCGTTAGAAACCCAGTCATATTTTTGAATGGTCTTGCATCATTCCATAATTTTCCCCTGAGACGGGAGAGATCTGTATCTACCTCTAACACTTCCTGCTTTAAATTACATACAATTACGATTTTTGCTTCATTTAGTGTAAGTGTAAGAGGGGGGGGGGGCTATAAAAAACTACAAGCACATTACAGATCAGTGCCAGTGGGCGGGACTTAGGGGTGTATGGTATAAACCAGTGGTTTTCAAACTGTGGGGCGCGCCCCCCCTGGGGGGCGCCAGAGTTCTTCAGGGGGGGCGCGACGTGTGAAAAAAATAAACCCGAAGAAAAACCTGGAAGTCGATGATTCAAATCATCAATCGTACTTCAACTGTAGAAGTAACCTAACTAAATCGATTTTCAACCGTTTATCTTCGTGCAAACCATTTAACAAATCTACACACTTGTATCTTCAATAATAACTAAACAGAATTTCGATATCATTTAAAATGTCTTCAGAATCACATTTTTAGTTTCGTACCGCTTCGTTTTCAGCTGTTTTCATTGAAGACGTCAGCCCATTCTGATACACCTACTTCTAGACATCGTAACTCATTCATTTTTCAACCGTTTACCATCGTTCAAACCATTAAACAAATCAACACACTTGTATCTTCAATACTATCGAAACGGAATTTTGATAGCATTTATACTTTTTTCAGAATCACAGTTTTAGTTTCAAACCGGCATCGTTTTCAGTTGCTTATAATAATTTAGGTCACCATAACAACGCCGGTAAACAAACCCTGCCGAATAGTCGAATCTCTGGACTGAAAAAGCAGATCTGATTCGACTCTGAAAATTCAGAGTCGGGGACCCTGAATGAATCTGTGCAAACTGGCAGTTTACACAGATTAAGATGTTCAAATGTATTTATAAAAGGTTAAATTGTGTTAAGAAATGTGTTTAAAAACGCACAAAGATGTTTTAATGTTTCAGAAATATGTTTAAAATGTTTAAAAAATATGTTTCAAATGTTTAAAAAATGTTTCAAATGTTTTAAAGTTATGATCAGAGATGTTTAAAATGTGTAAAATAATTAAGATAGCTTTCAAAACACAGGTCTTTAGAAAAAAAAAAATTGGGGGGGGGGGGGGGGCTCAGCTGAATTTTTTTCTCTGAGGGGGGGCTCACTCTCTCACACTTTGAAAACCCCTGGTATAAACTGTATAAAGAGTACACCAGTGTGAATTTGTGCTACGGTTTGGATTTGGAAGTTACCGTGTGACCGGTAGATCAGATGAGCTCTAAGGAAGCAATGATGTAGTAGCCTACCAGAGACACAGTCGTTTATCCATAATATCATCCGGCGCACACAGCTTTTGGCCGTGTTCTATACGATATTCTAGAACACTCCGGGAGCTCCAGCAGGAGACCTGGAGCCCTATATCTAAATGATATAATATAATATATAGAGATCTATAATATAATAAATAATATCATGGCCAAAAGCTGTGTGCGCCTCTGGATGATATTATGAATAAACGACTGCGTTGGATTCTCTGACGTCTCTAGGCCTTCCACATCAATTTGACGTCGCGGTACATCTGGACTTCAGAGTCAAAGCCATCATTTATTCCCCCAATTCCTTCTCCACCATGGTCGTGAATCAATACATGGGTCTTATTTTGCAAACCCGCACCCGCCCATGCCCGCGAATTACATCCTGCACCTGACCAGACCCGCTATAAATTGATACCGATGCCCGACCCGCACCCAGCAGATCAGCATCTGCACCCACCCCATGGAAAGGGGTGGGTCTAGGCTATATTCTCACCTTTCTCCTTTGTAAAGCGCATTGCGCTTTGGGCCGATATGAAGTTAACTGCGCCCATTCCTTGATTCATTCTGCCGCTGCACTCCAAACAATTAATTTGTTTCCAATGTTCGTTCAAACAGCAGATCTGCTGTTTGAAGTTGTGCTTCAGATTGCTGTGCAAAAAAAGCACATCATCCACTGTGGACAGTTTGAGTGGACTCCTCTGCTCCTGAATGACATATCCAGCACTGGAGAAGTCTCGCTGGCAATCGCAAAACCTGCGACTGACCCGCGCTGTTCAGGCATCCGACCCGACCCGCACCCGTGTCCGACACAGTAATATTTTTCAACCGTTTCATCCAAATTGTGGGGGTCACCCGTCGGGTACCCCAACCCGTGCAGGACTCTGGCCGAGATAACCCCCACTACGAGTCTTTACTGGTTGTGGAAGTAGGCCTACCAGAGACGAGCGAGAACCCGACGCAGTCTTTAATTCATAATATCATCTGGAGGCGCACATGGCTTTTGGCCGTGATATTATATATAATATTCTATTATATAGATACCTACCTAAATATTGTATTATTTAGATATAGAGATCCGGGAGTCCGCAAACGGCAACAATCACTTCTCCTCCATGCTGCAGTTCCCTCTGGACTGCAGGTAGTGAAGCTGATTGGCTGTTATGTTACGTCCCTCACTGAGTGAACGCTGATTGGCATTGTGGAAGTTCAATCCCCAAGCGCCAAAAAGTCACTGTCTGCATTTTCTTATGGAAGAAATTAACGGTTACATTTTATGGCAAACTATGATTATTATTAGGTCTATATATCATATAGATACATTAATAGTAGAAAGCATCTAAAACACCTCTGGATTTGTAGCAAAGGCTTGACACGGCGCCAGAGAGTCTTGGGTCAGCGTGTACTTTGGAACTCGACAAGACGCCAGAGGCTCTGGGGTCAAGGCGTGCTGACCTCAACCTAGTGTTTAGATTAGCTGATGTTGACCACATGCTTAAAGGAATGTATGACTCACTGGCTGTGGGCGGACATATCAAATGGAAAACAGCTTCGTTTGTGAGAATAAAAAGAGGATCTTAGGATCGGCAGTGCTTTGCAAACTACTCGGCTTTGTTTTTGCTTGTTCAGCGATAAAGTCTTATGCCATACTTGCTGCGGACTCCTCGATTCCTCATGCTCTCTTAGTTAGTTGAAGTGATAAACTCGGTTATTTTCTACCACATCCTCAGTCAAGAAGTCACCAAATTAGAAATTGATGTTACTATTCGACTACATATACAGTGTTGGGAGTAACGCGTTACAAAAGTAAGGCATTACTGTAATGCCTTACTTTTTGCTGTAACGCAGTAATGTAAGGCATTACACACAATAAAATGGTAATATTTTACTCGGCACAAATCTCACTAACGCGCGTTATAATGCATTTTAAACCTCAAATTAACTTTTGTGTTGTTTCTATACAAAAATGCCAACACCGCGAGATTCGCAGAGGAGAAAACAATCTGCGCAAATTTTCCTTCCTCTTACTGCTAGAGGAGAAGATAACGGCAGCAGCAGAGTCCAGGTGGGCTGGTTGTAGTCTTTTTGCTAGGTTCTCCTTATCAACAGTAGGACTAGAACGGAGCGAAAAGACTACAGCCAGCCTGCCTACACGTTTCCGGTCAAAGTGCAATGAGTCTTCCAACCGAAATCAATGGATTTACAAAATGCCAAATAAAACACGACAGAAACTGTATTTCGCTACGATACTTGATTTGGACCATCAACTACATCAGTAACCACTAACCATTCGGTGAGTTGCAGTTTTCTGAAAACGCACGTTTAGGGTTGTTTTAAGGAAAGTTTTGTAAATACCTATAGCCAGCCATTGTGAAGCAGGCAGGGGCGATTCGAAATGAGCCAAATAGCCAAGACATGACCAATAGTCAAATGTCGGTGTCAATCACTCTATTTCATCTTAGACAAACCAGAAAGGGGGCTCAATGTTTTTTTCTTTACAATCTACCGTAGTAGACTCTAGCTCTTTTGATTTCAATATGAAGGCTATATTCTCACCTCTAGGCTATATTCTCACCTTTCTCCTTTGTAAAGCGCATTGCGCTTTGGGCCGATATGAAGATAAATGCTCCCATTCCTTGATTCATTCTGCTGCTGCACTCCAAACAATTAATTTTGTTCCAATGGTCGTCCAATCCACTCCAAAAGTGGTCCTGCATTGAGTTTAAATCCAACTCTAACAAATAAATGGTCCAGTTTTAAGTTTCATAATATATTTATACATTCCCAGGGCATGTTAAATAAGTGCACGCTCTGCCACTCGTAACACACTTGTAAAATGCAGTCGTCAATTGATGGAATGGGCTATTTCATACATCACCACCAACATTTTTAATTAATCAAATAAATTACAGATAAATAATACTGAAATGGCTACTTTTTGGTTGAACAAAATATTTATGATCCCCCAATAGCCGGGTTTACATGGACACTTCTGATCCGATTAGAAGAGGAAGAACCGCTCAATCAGAATAAAAAATTATCATAGATAGGCTATGCCTCAATCGGAATAGAATTCCATAAAAGTTGGTTTAGTCCGCTATAATCAACATGTATACACTTATTCCGATTGGTTTAGGGTGGGTGCAGCTACTGTTTAACTTAGAGAGATGGCATCTGCAGCTGCCCTAGTTCGCAATTGGTCCGCTCTGTACTTTTATGCACACCGAACTTGACCACTGTCAAGTAAAGTGGATTTTTTTGCCTGATTCACGTCTTTCTTACGCCGCAAGTAGTCTGGTAATTTATCAACCCCATTATCGAGATGAACCCCCCATCATCCGATAATGACCGGCGTTCTGTGCATTATCCCTTACATAACAGCCCTCTATCTCTCCCAACAGTATTGGCTGCGCACTCTCATCCAATACCTATTGTTTGCGGCGGAGGAGGGGGTATATATAAAGACCGGACGAGAAATTGACATCGCTGCGCTGTCCTCCTTCTTAATTGAAGGAGCAGGCAGAGGAAGGCTCTCTCCTGCTGGGCTTTCTTTAAAATCAAATAGGCCTACATAAAAATGTCGCCGCCGGTCTAGATGTGTCAGGTTTACGCGAGAGACATAGGAACGTACGCTTACCGCTTTTGTAAATGCTATATATACATTACATTCGGATCGCATGATAGGAATAGATCTACTCCGATTAGAAATCGAATCGGATCAGAAATGTCCATGTAAACGCGGCTAGTGATTGGTAGAATGACGGAATGGTGGTACTAAAAGGTGTCTGAATGGGGGCATGTTGGAATGGCGGCATGTCGGACTGGCAGCACGTAGGAATGGCGGCATGTCGGACTGGCAGCACGTCGGAATGGCAGCATGTCGGAATGGCAGCATGCAACCCTGGTTTGCGCAGGCGGAGGCCAGATTGCGCTGAAGGGGATTACAGTGGATGAAACCAAGTTTGATTTTGTGGTCTCCGCATTTGGTGGCTAGATGGCGGTCAGGGCTATGCATATTCATGAGGACCCCCCTGCCCGTGGAAAGTATGCTTTACTAAAGGAGTTTTTTTTTCTTTATTTTTTAACCTTTTTGTTTGCAGATGCAACATTAAGAACAGTTTCTTAATAACAATATTGATCTGGTCCAAGAAACCCCAACTGGAACAGGTATAAATAACAAATACACAAGCGTGACCACGTACTTCAGTAAAAGTTGAAATCCCTAGTGTAAAATATTACTCCAGTAAAAGTGGAAGTACTCTCTTTAAACGTAGACTTGAGTAAAAGTATCAAAGTACTTGGCTTCAAACGTACTTAAGTATCAAAAGTAGTTTGGTGTAATGTAGTTCCAATGTCTTGCCATGTCCTTTATTCACTCGATACAATAATTTAAGGTTAAAAAAAACCCTCTAAATCACTCTGAATACAATGTTTTCTATTTGTGTTATCTGATAGTGATATCAATGGAAACTAGAATACAACCCTCAAAATAGTCATGCATAAAATGGTCTTACATTTATGTAGAACTACAACTTGAAATAATCAAACAAGAACTTCAACCTTAGAGTCAACACCAGCTTGACTAAACATCATGAATCAAATCTCCTTACGACTGGCGTAGAGGTTTGAGTGGCAGATCTGATGGCCCTCCCTCCCATAAACGGGGGTCCCCACAGACAAACGGCCGATATATAACAATCATATTTGAAATAGATTAATAATTTTAACGTATAATGTAACGGTTTAGGCTTGACATGGTGTTTCTAGGTTAAATATTGATGTTGTTTAAGCTCCACGATTTCCGCAATGGTTAGCTGTGTCTTTAGTCACGCATGCATGTCATGGAAAGGAACGTTGAAAGGAAGGAGAGGTAGTAAAAAAAAAGTATGATTTTCCCCTACGAAATGTAGTTGGGTAAAAGTATAAAGTCTCAGAAAATAATGATACTCAAGTAAAGTACAGATACGCTAAAAAGTTACACCACTGTCCACCACTGTTAAGATGTGTCAATGTTATATTGTGTGTGAGGGTGTATGCAAGTGAGAAACTGGGGAATCAACAGGAGCAGGAGGGGTCTACTAAAACATTGTTACGTTTCTGATTGAAGGAAGACTGTTACGTTAAAGCTGTAAGTTTGAGCGTGTCTTGAATGGTGTTCCAGTCAAACGCTTCTATAAATGAAAGGAGTTTCGGCTGAAGGTAGTCCTGGAGTGTGGGTTGGTGAGTTTGATAAGCTCAGATGATCTTGTGCAGTAAGTGCTTCTGGAGATATGGAGAAGGGAGGAAAGGTAAGACGGGGTCTTTCCCAGGATTGTCTTATAAATAAACTGGAGCCAATGTCAGAGTCGGCGGGTTTGGAGGGAGGGCCAGTCCACCAGTTTGAAAAGTTCACAGTGGTGTGCTTTAAAAGGAGCATTGGTGGCGAAGCGGATAGCTGAATGGTGAAGAACGTCCAGTTTGTGGAGCGCTGTTTTTGAAGCCATTTTATAGATTATATCACCATAGTCAAGGATGGGCAGGATGGTAATTTTTACAAGCGTACATTTAGCAGAGTGTGTGAAGGAGGCTTTGTTACGGAAGAAGAAATGTCAATCTGGCTGTTACGTGTGTGGTTGTTTTCCTGTGTCTCCCCTCTCGTTCTCTGTAGGTCTCACGCCATTGGCTGTTCCTCCACCATCGTCCAACCCCCTGTCCAATCTGGGAGCTGTCTGTTGGCATGTCAGAGTCATCAGGCCTTGATAACTTGCACCTGTTGGTCTCCATTGAAAAACGCCATTGTCTGCCTGTGTGTTGGCTGTGTCATGTTGTTGCCTTTTGTTTTTGAGATGCCATAGGGGTTTAGGTGAATAGGTAAGATACCCTTGGGTTTACACTACCATCACGTAGATTTACTCTGTTATCACATCAGGTTAGAAGCGGGGCCACCCTCTGTATGTATTAGCTAGGTTGTATGCGTGCACTAGTTAGTTGTCACTTTATCTTGTTTTCTTTGATTTGGCTCCGCTTATAGTTCCCTATTCCCCTTGGCGGAAAGCTCGCCAAATAAATACACTTACCTAGTTTGCTGTTGTGCCCTGCTTTGTTGTTCTCCCAGTCAGTCTAACAGTAACATGTGTTATGGTTCCTCTACTCCCCACCCTAGACGTAGCAAGCTAACATCCTGGAGCCGTAACATATTTGGGGGCTCGTCCGGGATCTTCATTGTAGGACTCCACGTCGGGCTGGCTGTGAGTTGTTCGGCGCAGGTGTGCGCATAGTGTAGCTGGTTTGTGTGTATAGGATAGGCAGTAGTTGTTTTTGTAGGGCTCGTTATGGAGGCTTTTGTTTTGGGTGTCTTTTTGGCTGATCCGTCTATGGATCGAATTGACAGATGCCGGAAGGCTGATTTATATGCCATAGTGGCTCATTTTGAGTTTCCAGTTCAGGGTACCCTGATCAAGAGACTTAAGGAGTGTGTCGTGGATATGCTGGTGGGCAAGGAGGTGCTTGGTGTGACAGTGGCTTCTCCTTGTAGTGATGCCAGTGCGGACATGCAGGCTGGGGCAGAGGCTAAGCCACCCGCTACCTTACCGCGCTTTAATCCGTTGTCACCTACTTTATCAATGTCATCTCAGGACGCCCGTCTGAAAGTAAGGTTGGGCCGCTTGCAAATGGAGGCTGAGCGTGGAGAGAGGCAAGCTGAGAGAGGCAAGCTGAGCGTGAGCACCAACTGGATATTCGACGGATTGAGGTAGAGAAGGAGGTGAAACGACGGAGGTTGGAATTGGAGGCTGCAAGTGCGGCACGTTCAACCCAAACCACCCTCTCTTCTCCACTAGCTAGCTCATTTGGCACATTGGATGTGACTAAACAAATGGCTTTGGTTCCGGAAATCGGAAATCGATTCTTGTTTTGGTGTGTTTGAACGCATCGTAGTTTCTATGCAGTGGCCTAAAGAGGTGTGGCCCCTCTTGCTTCAGTGTAAACTATCTGGTAAAGCTCAAGAGGTGTTGGTGTCCATTTCGTTGGAGGACGAAATTTTTAAAACCACTGTTCTGCGTGCGTATGAGTTAGTGCCTGAGGCATATAGACAAAAGTTTAGGAGTTGCAAAAAGTCTCCTGATCGTACTTTCATGGAGCTTGCTCGAGAGAAGGCCACCTTGTTTGATCGGTGGTGCACCGCCACTAAAACTACAGATTTTTCCTCTCTTCGAGAATTAGTCCTGCTGGAGGAATTTAAGAATAGTATATCCGAACGAATAGTAACATACTTGAATGAGCAAAAAGTGATGTCACTGTCCCAGGCTGCTGTGTTAGCGGACGAGTTTGTACTGACCCACAAGCCCGCTCATGTGTTTGCTACCTCTCCCACCACTCAGTTTCGCAAGTCAGTTTCGCTTCCTTTACGCTTTAGGGAGGAACGGGAGTGTTTTTATTGTCATGAACTTGGCCATTTAATTGCTGACTGTCAGCTTGTATGAGAAATCATCCACCGCCCGTTCAACAACCAAAGGGGGTTGGATTGATAAGTACAGTTTCTTGCTGTGTTGCAGTTATGCCGAATGTGTGCGTTTCTGACCTTCCTGACCCCAGCTACAAACCATTCATTTTGAGTGGTCTCGTGTCACTGACCGGTGATCCAAAGGACCAGCAAAAGGTTCAGATTCTCCGAGACACTGGGGCGGCCCAGTCGTTTATCCTCTCTGATGTAGTGCCATTGTCAGGTGATTCATTCTGTGGTTCCAGTGTTTTGGTTCAGGGCATAGAGATGGGGTTTGTGCCAGTCCCCTTGCACCTGGTACATTTAAAATGTGATTTAGTCAGTGGAATTTTCAAAGTTGGGGTACGTCATAACCTGCCGGTAAAAGGCGTTCAGTTTATCATGGGCAATGATATTGCTGGAGGCAGAGTGCTGCCTATGTTAGAGGTATTGGACTGTCCCGAAGCTAACACTGAGGATGAGTTAGCCGAGAGATTCCCTGGGATTTTTCCGGTGGGTGCTGTTACACGGGCGCAGTCCCGAACATTGAGTGATGTGGTTGACCTATCTGACTCCTTTCTTGTCCAAGTAGGGGACGCAAATGAGGTTACTGGTTCTACCCCTGTGCCCCCTCCACAGCCTGATAAGAACAGTGCCGTTGAGTGTGATGGCCTTAGTCTTGACCCATTGCCTCTACCGATAACTTGTAATAAGCTGGTTGCTATGCAAAAGATAGATTCTGCACTGGAGCAGTATAATGAGAAGGCTGTCCCACGTTCACTGCAGACAGGTGACCCAGTTCTAGTTCTGCTGCCCATTCCCGGATCCTCTCTCTCTGCCCGTTTCTCCGGTCCTTATTGTGTGGGACGGAAGTTGAGTGACACAGATTATGTTATACAGACCCCAGATCGGAGGCGTAAGTCAAGAATTTGCCATGTCAACATGCTTAAGTTGTATCATGTAAATACCTTGACAACAGTGTTCCAGCGTTTGGCGAGGGCTTCCTTGGCGCTGCATTTGGCAAAATGTGAGTTCGGTAGGGCTACCGTTACTTCCCTTGGTAAACAGGTTGGAGGTTGTGTAGTGCGCCCCGTGGAGGCTAAGGTGACTGCTATCACTGCCTTCCCAGTGCCCACCACCCGGCGTGAGCTGCGCCGCTTCTTGGGTATGGCTGGTTACTATCGTGGTTTCTGTAGGAATTTTTCCTCTGTTGTCGCCCCGCTGACTAGTCTGTTGAGCCCCTTTGTCCCGTTTGCGTGGTCTCCAGATTGCCAACACGCTTTTGCTTCCGTTAAGGCTCTGCTATGTAGTACCCCTGTTCTGGTGGCTCCTGACTTTGAGAAGCCATTTAAGATGGAGGTAGACGCATGTAATGTAGGTGCCGGTGCCGTTCTTATCCAGGAGGATTCCATCGGTCTGGACCATCCCGTCTGCTACTTCTTACGGAAGTTCAATGAGTGCCAGACACGGTATTCTACTATCGACAGGAAGCTCTGGCTTTGCTGTTTGCGCTCCAGTTTTTTGAAGTTTATTTGGGATCGAGTTCTAGGCCTATTGTGGTCTTCACGGATCACAATCTACTGGTATTTCTCCACCGGAGGCATAATCAGAATCAGTGCCTCATGCGGTGGGCGCTGATTATGCAGGGGTACAACCTGGTGATTCGTCACAAGAAGGGCTCCGAGAATATGTGTGCGGATGCCCTTTCTCGTGTGTGATGTTTGCTCTTATGGGTGGGGGTGTTACGTGTGTGGTTGTTTTCCTGTGTCTCCCCTCTCGTTCTCTGTAGGTCTCACGCCATTGGCTGTTCCTCCACCATCGTCCAACCCCCTGTCCAATCTGGGAGCTGTCTGTTGGCATGTCAGAGTCATCAGGCCTTGATAACTTGCACCTGTTGGTCTCCATTGTAAAACGCCATTGTCTGCCTTTGGCCACGTTTATACGTAGCAGGGTATTTATAGAAACGAATATTTCCCCCCCTCCGTTTTCAAAAATAACATTGTGCACACCATCATTTTCAAAAAAGTTATCGTTTACATCAAAACGCATAAATACGCCGTTGGGACATTATAACTATGCCAAACCTATGGGTGGCAGTGTAGGGAGAAGGATAAACCATGCAAGCCAATCAGAATCCTCAGAATGAACAACAACGCATAACACGAGCGTCTTCCTGTAACAAACAAACTGTAAACATAGGGCGCTCATATGACGTTAAGCATTTCCTGGCGCATAATGTGACGTTTCAGAACCTAAAACCCCGTTTCTATCCGTTGACACGACAACACGTAACCGGCGTTTTCAGAATCCTCACTTTGGCCGGAGTTTTTAGAAATGATAGTTTTCTGTGACAAAAACTGTGTTTTCGTGTAAATGAGAGGCAAACGTGTGAAATATCTGCGTTTTCCCTTCGTGTAAACGGGGCCTGTGTGTTGGCTGTGTCATGTTGTTGCCTTTTGTTTTTGAGATGCCATAGGGGTTTAGGTGAATAGGTAAGATACCCTTGGGTTTACACTACCATCACGTAGATTTACTCTGTTATCACATCAGGTTAGAAGCGGGGCCACCCTCTGTATGTATTAGCTAGGTTGTATGTGTGCACTAGTTAGTTGTCACTTCATCTTGTTTTCTTTGATTTGGCTTCGCTTATAGTTCCCTATTCCCCTTGGCGGAACACTCGCCAAATAAATACACTTATGTACCTAGTTTGCTGTTGTGCCCTGCTTTGTTGTTCTCCCAGTCAGTCTAACAGTAACATACGTTATGGTTCCCCTACTCCCCCCCTAGACGTAGCAAGCTAACATCCTGGAGCCGTAACACTGGCTTTCACTTTAGTCTGAAGATTATTGATATGGAGAGAATGAAAGGGAAGAATCCAGCCAAAGCCCTAGATATTTATAGGACTTGACAAACTCCAGTTCGGAGCCGTCAGCACAAAGGATCATCGGGTCCTTATTTTGCGATTGAAACGGATGCATTTAGTCTTTTAGGTGAGCCGAAGGTGGAGGTTGTGAAAAGAGTGCTATATAGAAGTTAGACTGTCTTTAAGAATGGAGGCTGCGGAGCAGAGAGAAGGGCCAGAAGCATACAGGATAGTGTTATCAGAATAAATCATTAATATAGATGGAAATGAGGGTCGGACCCAAGATTGAGCTCTGAGGCACACCTTTATTAATGACAAGGATGTTCTCTGTCTTGCCCTGTTGGATCCGGTTAGTCAGGTAGCTGGCAAACCAGTTGAAAAGAGGTGGGGGATAAACCAATGCTGGAGAGCATTGATCAACTGAATCAAATGCCTTGGCTAAGTCTTTAAATCTGGCAATACAGACTTGCTTGTTGTCCAAGTCAATAATGATGTTGTCAAGGACCTTAAGCGTGGCTGTGATGCATCAGTGGCCAGAACAAAACCCAGATTGAAGATCAGACAGATTGTGATTTGTGGTAAGAAAATAATCCACTTTAGCCAAGCATGACAAGATGGAAATAGGCCGGTAGCAGTTTGGGTCGGAGCTAGAGCCATCCTTAAAGAGGGGAAATATCAAAGATGATTTCCAGTCAGAAGGGAAGTTGGAGAGATGAATGGACAGGTTGAATAACCTTGAGATTGGGTCAGCAATAAGATGAGCGGCTGCTTTGAGAAAGTTCATCCCGAACCTCAGAAAATTAGAATGGTTGTGTGTTCCCCGTGCTGCCCCGCTCAACACGGCTCCGCTAAACATATCGCCGAAGCGACTATGCTGGAGTATCCTTTGCTTGCTGTGCCGATTGCTCTGACCACCGACGCTTCAGATTATGCTGTTGGTGCCGTGCATGAGAAGTTGGTGGACAGCGCTGGTGTTCTTCAGCCGGCAGCTCTGCCCTTGCGAACGGGCATACAGCACCTTTCATCGGCCTCTACCTCCCCATTAGTCACTTCCATTTCCTGTTGGAGGCCCTGGCGTTCTCAATTTCGTGGACCACAAGCCATTGACGTTCTCGATGTCGAATGTTTCGGAGCCGTGGTGTGCCACTCAGCAGTGCCAGCTGGCCTACATCTCATAGTTTACCTCGGACCTCCATCATGTTGCGGCTTGCGGGTAAGGACAACCCTGTGGCTGATTGCCTCTCCCGGGCCATCGCAGGAGCTGTCCACCTGATCGCCCGCATGGCGGGAGATCAGGCCTCCAACCCGGAGGTCCAGGCTCTGAGGACAGCTGTCATGGGCCTCCGGTTGGAGGACTTCAAGTTCAACAGCGTCCGTGCCACGCTCCTGTGTGATGTTTCCACGGGGTAGCCAATGTCTGTCATGCCCTTTAGTTGGCGGCTTCAGCGTTTCGATGCCATGCACAGCCTTTCCCAACCTGGGTGGAGGCCGTCGCAGCAGCAGGTGGCCGGTAAGTTCATCTGGCATGGCCTCAAGAAGGACATTCGGGATTGAGCTCTGACCTTTGCCAGCGCTCCAAGGTGCATCAGCATGCGACTGCTCCACTGGAGCATTTTTCGTTCCCGGAGCGCCGGCTTGACCACATTCTTGTGGACCTGGTGGGACCCAGAGGCCATCTCGCTGGTGTCCACTATGGCCTCTGACGTGGCCCGGGCGTTCAGTCACCTCGGCCCCCCTTCTGATGTCTCCTTTGACATAGGACCTCTGTTCGCTTCTGAGCTGTGGAATGCCAGAGGCCGATAGCTTTTATAATTTTTTCGGAATCCCAGTTTTAGCTTCTTACCAGCGTAGTTTTCAGTTGCTCTCATTGATTTCCTTTGACGCCAGAGCGTGAGGACGTTCATGCACACACACGCAATAGCTCCGCCACATAGCCGCGTTTATGGACACTTCTGATCCGATTAGAAGTGTTAGAACGGCTCAATCGGAATAAAGAATTATCATATATGCGCCTCAATCGGAATACAATTCTCTGATCGGAATAGAATTCCATGTCCCGGTAACTTATCAACCCCAGCGTGTTGGTTGCTAAGCAACGTCAACGTCTTTGGCAGACTATTTCTCTGCTGATCAACACTACGAATGGTAATTCTAAAAAGACACACCGTGTGAAGATATTGTTTCGTTTTGGCAAGGAGCCGTGTAATAAGCGGGATAATGTATAATGTAATGTATCCCCTACATATATCATGTAAGTCCAGATCAACATAAAGGTGCGTTCACACCAAAAGACGTTTTGCGTTCACACCCAAGCAACAAATCATAAACTGTCTTTTCAGGCGAATTTGCTGTGGTTCACCCCGGACTGCTCTGCAGGGAACGGTTGGCCGGTTGAACGCTGATTGGCTGTTACGTTACACATGTCACTCAATGGCCACGCTGTTGAACGCTGATTGGCTGTCATCACACGAATGTCGTGGCAAAGTTTAAATATTTCAACTGGAACGAATTTGGCACGCTACAAATCCTCGTAAACGCGCTCGCCTGTTTAGGGCGAAAGTGTGGCACGACAATTCGCCTGATTCGCGTCTCTAAGGGTGCACTCAAACTAGGAAAGTTTGCCTGATCCATGCTGCAGGAAGATTCAGCACGATTCCCCCCCTCCCCACTCCCCCCGCTGGCCCGTGGTCACACTGCTCCCAAAGGCCGTGGCCTGGGCACGATTGCTCCTTCATACATACGTCATCACGTCGTAATACGATAAATACGTCATCACCAAGCGTCCTCGCCGCCATAACAACAATGGAGAACAACAACGTGAATGCTGTCGTCGGCCCAAATTTCAAGTAAACACTCGACTTCACTATCGCACCAACGTAAACCCACCGTGAACCGCTTGCCGCCATTGTTTAAAATGATTGTTGTGGGGAAGAAGGGCATGGACCTAAAAAGATAGAAGGGTCACGCAAGGACTACATCATCCAGCTCATGTCATCTCATTAGCATCTGTACTTTGGCCATGGCACACCTCTCCCAAGTGGGCCGTGGCCAAGGGGCCGTTCCTTGCTGGAATACGGATGGCATGGTCACACTATCCGAAGGTTCTAGACTTTAGTATGCAAATGAGCTCGGGTACGGGGCCGCAGGCCCTAGTGTGAGTGGCCCCTTATCAATTAACTTTGTATGGGATCTTGTCGCCCCTTCGCGTTTGGTGTGAACGCACTTTAGCGGTTGTGTGCGAGACATACAGACTTACGCTTACCACTTTCGTAAATGCCATAGATACAGTACATTCGGATTGCATGATAGGAATAAATCTATTATCTATTAGAAATCTAATCGGATCATAAGTGTCCATGTTAACGTGGCTTAGACACACACGCAATGGCTCCACCATTGTCTTAAAGGGGAACTATGCAACTTTTTCGGCTTAATTTGCCTTAATATAACAGGTTAAGAGTCATTGTGATGGTTCTATAACACTTTATGGGTCGATGGACGGCTGTTTCGACTCCCCCTAGCGCATATTCTTTGTATTCAATCACGTGACTTTTTCGGGTAGTTTTACTTCCGGTGAATTCTTTGTTGGTCTATCAAACCAAAATGGACACCGTAGTGCAAGGACCTGCTCTAAATGCATCTGAGTATACCAACACTTTAGACACAATTTCACATTTGCGATACCTCCAAAAAGTTAGTTTGTGTGGTGGCATCGACCCTTATGCGTTGAAGAAGAAAGATTTCGGGACGGATTTGGAATTGTACCCAGCAGTAGTTTCCCGACATCAAATAACATGCCTACTACTATCAAATCAAGCACAGCTCTTTATCTTGCAAGTAGACTACTGTTATTTTATTGTATGGAACAAGAATGACATTTTTATAGAGAATTTTGCCTGACGTGGAGTTTTGGGATAGCGTCATCCCTAAGGCTGAAAGTTTTTTTCGGAAATGTATCCTCCCTGAAGTTTTGGGAAAGAAATTCACCAAGCAAGTTTCTGCATCTCTGCTCTCTACTAGCAGATCTCCTTAGAAGTGAAAAAAACACAGGATACATTTTAATAGTTCAGTGTTTTATTTACATTTGTTAGAATGGTCATTCATATAATATTTTTCCCTTCTTATTGATGCCACGAATTCGCCCAATCGATGTCGCTGTCCTCAAACAGATCGCTAGGAAATCCTTTATAGGCAAAAGGAATGCATACGTTTGAGCGAAGCGGTCGCGTTGTGCAGTCATAGAAGCTTACGTTACAGGTTGTATATTTATCGATCAAAAGCTAAATACATAAGCCATAAACCATGGCATTCTTGAGTTCTTGATCGGGCAGTAATATTTTCACCAACCTTTTACGAAGTGATCACTGCAATCTCGTGTATGTTTTGACTCTGCTCCGTTCGGAAAAAGGGAATATGCACGTTTCGTGGGAGTCTCGGGTCTCGCAAAGCACCAAATTGCTTCACGGCACTACAGGCCCACAAACACGGAACCGGCTCGATATAAACACAAGTAGCCAAGGGATTGTTACATTCATCATGGATCAGCCGACTAAAAAGAGACATAGAAACCCAATGTCGGAGAAAAAGAAGAGAAAGTGGAGACTGACCGACAGAGAGGCCAGACACGGGTAAACATTGGGCGAGCTTCTCAGAAATAGCGTGAACTGAAAGAAAAAGAAGACTGCAAATCGGATGCCGACTTGCCATGGCCGTGTTGCTCTTGAAATTGTAAGTACCCTTGGGTGAACTTTGTCCTCTTTGTATTGTGGCTTCCTGATGTTGATAGTCTCTGTAAAAATGTGTTAGCTCGACCGTTTTGTTGTGAGCCCTGTATGTTTCTAGCTTGCTTGCTTGCTGGGGTGTTAGCGTACTCGCTACCAAACACGTTTGTTTTCATGGTTGCTTTGCTGTTCGTATGTCTCGTCCCCCAGATAAAGGCTAAATCCCAGAATCCAGGTTCTTGTTTATTTAGATCACTAGACCGCTATTCAAATGCCCTCCGATTTTTCTAAGAGTGTATATCATGTGATATGTCCGGCTCGCCATATAATGCAGTACCCTGCATGAGAGCTGCTAGTTAGCACATATTCTTCGGTAACATAACATGTTTCGATACGTGAATGGCAATTCGGCTTAGCTCAGGAGGTAGAGCAGTTGTCTTGTAATTTGGTGCACCTGGTGATAGTTTTCCGGTATCAAAAGCCTCAATCCAAGGAGGCTCAGGTCAAACACAAAATAACACATATATAACACAGAATAAAACGGAAAAACGCAGAAAAACACCCAGAAAAAAGCAACATGGGTTGCTGCATAGCTGAGAGCAGAAATTCACAGTGGAACTATAATATCAGGTCGGCTTAGCTCAGGAGGTATAGTAGTTGCTTTGTAACCGAAAGGTTGCTAGTTCAATCCCCAGCTCCTCCTAGCTGAGTGTTGATGTGTCCCTGAGCAAGACATTTAACCCTAACTGCTCCTGACGAGCTGGCATGGTTGACTCTGCCGTCGGTGTGTCAATGTGTGTATTAAACAATGTAAGTCGCTTTGGATAAAAGCGTCTGCTAAATGCCCTAATTGTAATTGTAATTTACATGTAAACATAAATGTGTCCATCATTTTCCAGACACAGCGTCTGCCTATATGACAACTCTCCTGCGGGGACTAGCGACAGCATACCGTCTCAATCTCTGAATCCATTTCTCTGTAATTCCGTACTTGAGCAGATACATAAATGTACGTTTGCTTCGCAAATTGCCCATGCTATCGTTATGTATTATGTTGGCCAACACTCTTACACTGATCGTTCTCTTCAACAATCAAAGATATAACAATTCTAATCTAGGATATAACATCTCTCCCCGTCAACTATAAAAAAAGGATGGGTTTATTGTAACACATACACCCTTTCAAAATGTATAACCTTGTCTACTCTTTATGAACATCTACCTCAGACATGGCTCCACACATTCGCCGGCTTCTTTGAAAACAAATGGACATGGCTAGCGTAGAAGTGTATGGGGAAGGGTCGTCACCGAGTTGTTACGACAGTGTTGTAAAATATCTCTTCCGAATCTGTAGGGGGAGCTCAATGCGAGACCAAAACCAAGAAAACAGCGAAGAAGTAGCCAAAGTTGCATAGTTCCCCTTTAACACAGACACAGACACACACAGATCAGCAACCATTAATTTTTCAGGGTGACATGCAGCAAAGTGTGATGTAATTTCGCCTAGCGAGCAGACCGGTAGGTTTCGAGCCCTTCTCCTCTCCTCTCCTCTCCTCTCCTCTCGTAGCAGTGAGTGAATACTTCAGGTCAGTGCTACAAAGTGTGTTTCCACCTGTGCCAGTTAACTTCAATTACAATTTGCGGGACTTTTTAAGCCGTGAAATTAGCGCTGTTTGTCTGGCAATAAAAAAAACGATTACAAAAAAACAAAAACGCCTTTTTCATAGGCAACTTGAGACGATCGACGATGGAATACATCTATAGTCGATAGAATTGACCATCGGCCCATCCCTTTAACAATCATGTAGCCTATGCCCATTGTCTCCGAAGACACTGGGTAAATGCTGCATGGGTCTCTACAATGATAATGCTCCATTAAACCAAATGCTTTTATGTTTTTTACAATCAATCATGGCGGTTTTCGCCCCGGACGTGGAACTACAGACCAGCTCTTCACTCTCGCAAGGATCCTGGAGGGGGCCTGGGAGTATGCCCATCCGGTCTACATGTGTTTTCTGGATCTGGAGAAGGCGTATGACCGGGTCCCCCGGGAGAAACTGTGGGAGGTGCTGCGGGAGTATGGGGTAAGGGGGTCTATCCTCGGGGCCATCCAATCCCTGTACTTCCAAAGCGAGAGCTGTGTTCGCGTCCTCGGCAGCCAGTCAGTTTCGTTCTCAGTGGGTGCTGGTCTCCGCCAGGGCTGCGCCTTGTCACCAATCCTGTTTGTGATATACATGGACAGGATGTCGAGGCGTAGTCGTGGTGGGGAGGGGTTGCAGTTCGGTGGTCTGAGGATCTCGTCACTGCTTTTTGCAGATGATGTGGTCCTCATGGGATTATCGGCCTGTGACCTTCAGCACTCACTGGATCGGCTGGCGGCCGAGTGTGAAGCGGCTGGGATGAGGATCAGCACCGCTAAATCTGAGGCCATGACTCTTAGCAGGAAACCGATGGATTGCTTACTCCGGGTAGGAAATTAGTCCTTAGCCCAAGTGAAGGAGTTCAAGTACCTCGGGGTCTTGTTCGCGAGTGAGGGTACTATGGAGCGTGAGATTGGCCGGAGAATCGGAGCAGCGGGGGCGGTATTGCGTTCGCTTTACCGCACCGTTGTAACGAAAAGAGAGCTGAGCCGCAAGGCAAAGCTCTCGGCCTACCGGTTGATCTTCGTTCCTATCCTCACCTATGGTCATGAGGGCTGGGTGATGACCGAAAGGACGAGATTGCGGGTACAAGCGGCCGAGATGTGTTTTCTCAGAAGGGTGGCTTTTTTTTTTGCCCATTTATGTCTTTGCAGTGCTTTTGGTACATTTTGCAATAGTATCTGTCTGCGTCCTGCAAGACGGAGGCGTAACTTGTAGTAGGAGGCGTAACTTGTAGTAGGAGGCGTAACTTGTACTAGGAGGCGTAACTTGTTATTTTCTAAATCGCGGTCCACGCGCGATCTTTCTCTTTTCGCGGTAAACAAAAAGCGTTGTAAATCACGGTTCACACAAGATCTTCATTGAAGTCGGGTCTTAAACATAAACATATCTGTTGTAACTCTGCCTTTGTAACTATGCCTTTGTATTCTATCAGGCCATGAGCGTGGAAGAGCCAGACCCCAAGGTCAGTTTTCTTTGTTATCATCAAATAATCTTTCTAGTGCAAAAGATTCTGAAAATGCTAACAAGTTTGTGTTGTCTGTTTCAGGCTTTGAGAATGGAGGAAGAGGACCAGTGAAAACAACGGTACCATAATTTACTATACATGTGTTTCTTGTTTATAAACATTGTGCCTGGGCACGCCAATCCGGGGCAGCAAGTTATCTACCATTATAGAATGACTATCAGAAAGCCCAGTTTAAATGTATTGTTAATTAGTTGTGGTTAGCCTACTAATCCCCCGTCTATAGCCAGGAAGGCTTGCAGACACACCCTCAGCATATTCCCAAACATACCTTTTGGATATTTGAGCCTTTGTCTATCTAATTATTTGACTTTAAGATGAAAGCTGCTTTCTAAGGTGCTAGCTATGCTTGCATTACTTTACGACCTGCCACATTTGAGATGCACACGTTTGAGATGCACACTGAACAGTCACTAAATACTCAGGCTAGTAGATGTTGCTTGCTTCTTTCTGCCCCGAGTTTGCACAGTGCAACAGTGATGACGTACCTGAGAAATCCATGTATTGAAGACCGGCAAATATATATAAAATGAAGGCTTGTGATGTGAACGCTATAACATGAAGGCTTTCTCATAACTATCCTCCTGTTGGTGGCATTGTTCTTGTCTTGTTTCTATCAGTAATATTTAGTTTAATTCATTGTTTTCTATCTCATGCAGGACCTTGAAAACATGCAGCAAGCGATCAATTTCAATATGTATTCAATACAATTATTTGAATTATTAAACTGCTGTCTTTAATTATTTATCTGCTGTCTTTTTGTTAAAGGTATAAAGGGATAGAGTAGGCTAAACTTAAGCAGGTTCCCCACGTTAAACTGCTATATGCATTATATTTCATTGTAAAATTGGAATAGGCTTCTTTTCTTAAATGCATATGACTCAGGGATGTCAGTTTCACGTAAGGCTATGATTAAGCTAATTAAGAGCATATCAAGATTAAGCTAATCAAGAGCATATTTTTTTTAATGAGCGGTTCGGGTGCATTATTTTTATATAAGGCCTAATATTTGAGGTCCGAGTTGCGGTCATATATGTACCCGCGCACCACTGCTACATACAGATCACTTCCGCGATTTAGAAAAGTACTAGACACGCCTCCGACTACAAGTTACGTCTCCGACTACATGTTACGCCTCCTAGTGCAAGTTACGCCTCCTCCGACTCCAAGTTACGCCTCCTACTACAAGTTACGCCTCCGTCTTGCAGGACGCAAACAGACCCAACTCACATTTTGCCAGACATTCGGTCTGGCAAGATGTTCGCTCAATTGCCTGGTACCATACCAGTCATAGCCTGGTCCTACCAGACTCTCATACTTCATTTAATTTGCACAGAGAGTCAGGACCCAATCAATTGTTAACTCACTTGAAGGCGGGTGTCTGTTGAAGTTTAAAACTATTGGATCTGCGGCTGCCCACTGCCACTCTGGATCTGCCATAACCAATCGCTAACGTTTGGACCGGCAGGGAATCATGTTGCGCGCAGGCTGTAAACAAACGAAACACTGTGACTGAAGATGTCCGTCAATGAGAGCTGACTTTAACGTCATTGTTCTCAGCCACTCCTTCTGTTCGCTGATTGGACGCACAAAATTTTGACGGAGGAAACCCAGCAATATACCGCAAACCAGAGCCTGTCTACGAAGAGCCTAGGCACTTCCCATACGCCCCATTGTACCGATCTTGGTTGTAGTTCCATCAGGTATCCACTGAGGGTGATCGCGGGCGAGTCCAGATTGAATGGGAGTCTATGAGGCTAGACGGCTAAATATGTCTCTTTCACCTGCTTGTCGTTGAAATATCGCTAATTTTATTGTAGATTCCGCAAGTTCAATATAGATTATAGCTCAAAAGTCAAATGAATGAATACTTATATAAATACTTATACCTTTCGATTTCTTACAGTTTGGGCCGTTGTTGAACGTACACGCTAGCATTCTGCTAATGAATGCTTATTGGTCAGGGACGGACTTGCGACTGATTACGACCAGAGACCCGTCTTGATGGCATCTGAAGCTGAAGCACAATCGGAGGACTTTCCGTCAAAGTTAATTTTTTGTGTACTGTATTTATATTTTCCTGCAGGCACTTTTATTTTTTATATAGTTATGTATGGTGAAAGTACATGGGTATAAATGGAATTTCTTCCATTTCTTGTGTTCAATGTTCAATGAGTTATATACATGGTACGGTATGACAACCTTAAATAATACAGTCAATGTCCCGCTCAATATCATTTCATCTGTCATTGTCTATTTTTCGAAAATAAAGATAGTTAAAAAAAAAAAAAAGCCTCACATTTTTCGTTTCCCAAGGACAGAATAAGGTAACGTTCTTGCTTGCTCCTGTATGAATGGTGCTAGGCTACCTGAGGCTGCACCTGGTAGGGAAAGTTGCGCTGGAGCCCGGGTAAAATCACACATGGCTTATTCAAGTTGCGCGCTAGACATTCTCTAAAGTGTCGAGACTCAAGCACTTAACTTACCTTAACCGATTGTTCCATACAAATTGTTTGTTACCGATTTAACAACTTCAACATCTGCTATTACTGTAGTTCTTTTTTTGTAGGACTTACTAGGTCATGGGCTAATGACCTTGCACAGAGAGAAAACCATCTACACCACTTGTCATTGATTTCTATGCATTCGCTGATCTTTACAGATGGGTTTGTTTTAAGCCATTGAATTTAATTTCTATGCCCTGCAACACATTATAAGGCAAGCTACACATGTTTGTTAAATGAGACATATGGTATAGGTCACATTGAAACAGTAATTATACTAACATTATATCAACATTGCAACAGGCAAGTTTATTCAAACATCACACTAACAAGAACACAATAAGAACAGTAACTAATAGTAAATAAAAAAAAAAAGGAGAAATGATTTAACAACACTGAACATACTGAACAGGGACAGAGGAAGAAGACTTGTCCGTTGTCACAGCATCAAGGTCCAACTGTAGAGATCAAGAAAGGAAGAGGCATGATGAGGAGTTCAACAAAACACTGTGCTCTCTAGGAGATTGTTTACTGATGTAAACTAAGTTAATCCAGTCTTACAATTATGATTCAAATCCAGGTTTCTATTTCAGGAGAAAGATAGATAATCAGCCGACAGCCAGCAGCCAGCCAGCTGATAGCAGCTAGCACTAGATAGAAATCAATAGCGATGTCGTTAGTAAAAAAAAAGCTTTATCATCGGCACTAGTGATGTTATGGTTTGCGTCGAGGCAACGGGGCGTGTGTCGAGTACCTCGGCTCCTCCCCCAGCGAAGCTCCGTATCGAGTAGGATTCACATAGGCGAAATGACGTAGCGTGTGACGTTCTTAGCTTCATCTCGGGCTGTTCCGCGATATGGGTTCACAATTGGCACATTTTTACAAAAAGAAGACACTACCCAGTTCCAAGATCACTTTAATGGCTATGTAATTAATCACACTCATTCTCAGTCATCATGCAGTTCTATTATTACAATTATTAGTAGGCTACTGTAGTTATAAGACAATCTATTTTGCCCGGGATGACTTACAATCTTTGTCAAATGATTTCTTCTCTACCATGAGCTCGGGAGATATTTATGTACGGCGTATCACACGTATCACTGAAATGACTTTAATTCTTAAACGTTATGATGTTGTACGAAGCAAACATCACATCATCACAGGAAACTCTTTCTTTCATCATAATTTCATTCACCACTAGGTGTCCCTAGCGTACTCATTTGAAGCTTCGAGGTCGAACCACTTTGATGGTTAATCTGGCTGCAAGGCATGTTATCGTTGCGGGAAAAAGGAAATGCGGAAGTGATTCAGAAACTGCCGTAAAGCAGTACTATGGAGTTAGAATCATGCCAAAACCCTGCACACACGCAAAACGTGTTTTGCTCACGCATAACGATTCACACGCACACAAAACGTGTTTTACTCACGCACAATGATTCACACACACGCTCAGTGTGGTTTGCAAATACAAAACATCATTCACAAACTTATGCATTTTGCTTCAGAAACAAATACAGTATGTTTTACACAAAGTACAAAAAAAAATCCTTCAAGTACACAAAACAATTCTACAAGTACGGAACACGAAAGCTGCGCGTGGATGGGAATGTATTTGCGCACGGATCGGAATGCATTTGCGCACGGATCAGCAAGGCGGAAAATGAGTGCCAAAAGTCACGTTACAAACAAATGTCCTGTGATTCACACTACACAACAACAGGTGGTGTTGTTCCTGCCAAACCGCACGGATTCCGTACGGTTTCCGTGCGGTTTAGCACTTTTACCGCGCCATTCTAGGGCCTGTTAGTGGCCTTCTTGGCTTTCCATAGAATCCACACACGGTTGGCCGGCATCAAATAAAGATTTTGGGGAGAAAAAAAGATCGTCCTGGCGGCCTTAAACTGATTCAACAGTGCCACCTGCTGTTGTGTAGTGTGAATCACAGGACATTTATTTGTCACGTGACTTTTGGCACTAATTTTCCGCCTTGCTGATCTGTGCGCAAATGCATTCCTATCCGTGCGCAAATGCATTCCGATCCACGCGCAGCTTTCGTGTTCCGTACTTGTAGAATTGTTTTGTGTACTTGAAGGATTTTTTTTGTACTTTGTGTAAAACATACTGTATTTGTTTCTGAAGCAAAATGCATTAGTTTGTGAATGATGTTTTGTATTTGCAAACCACACTGAGCATGTGTGTGAATCATTGTGCGTGAGTAAAACACGTTTTGTGTGCGTGTGAATCGTTATGCGTGAGCAAAACACGTTTTGCGTGAGTGCAGGGTTTTTGGCATGATTCTAACTCCATACAGTACCTCTGACAGTATGACAATAGCTGTGTTCGAAATCGTTCCCTATACACTCACTCACTATTCCCTATATAGTGTTCATGATATAGTGCACTATATAGGGTACGAACAAACGAGAATTCGGACACTACGCTGAACATTTCTAAACGTCATTTGCGTCAGTAAATGCGCCGGGTATTTGTGTGACGCAGACTGATGCGCCCACATCATGTAAACAAACCGGGCACTCATGAGGAAAGCTGGAGGTTATATTGATGTTGAATGTTACATTTCCTTGTTCAAGTTTTTTTAAACTAATTTTGAATGTTAAATTCCCAATGTTAAATCCCAAATAAATTGTTGACATTTCTATACGAAAGCCGGAGACTCCATCATTAAATGTATTCGTTTTCGCGGTTATTCAGCTTCTTCTTCTCCTCTGGAAAAACACGACCGCATTGCATTGTGGTATACGGGAGTAACATGTAGGGTACATCATATGTACACTCAAATTTGGGGTATTTTAAGTGCATTATATAGTGCATGAAATTAACCACTAAGAATTCGAACACCACTACAAAATGGCGAGCACCCTATATAGCGCACTATATCCGTGATATGGAACAATTTCGAACACAGCTAATGTGTGACGTCGTCGCATTTTTTTAACGCCTTTTTAGAACAGATACGTGACCTTAAAAATGCAATATTCAGCTGAGTTTATTATCTTAGCCCCACTTTTTGAACGCAACTTTCAAATAAATTAAAAAAAAAAATTACATCGTAAGAAAAGTGGATTCTGAGGATAAAACCCCATAGGCTCCCATTCATTCTGGACTTGCCTGCGAGTGCCCCGCGTGGACAGAGATTATTACTGCAACCAGCCCAGAAAACCGGAACTAACCAGCGAGTGCCCATTCTCCTCATCTCCTCATTCTCCATTTGCGCAGACATTCTCTGCGCAAACCCAGACGTAGTACTGAAGGGAAATGAAAATTGAGCGGAAGTACTTAGGCGGGCGGAGCCAGGCTACCATTGTCACACTTTGTATTGAAACACACAAAGTACAGACACATTGTGTTTCCCAAAGCACATAAGGAAAACAGACAGTCTTGAGGAACAATAACTGACTTTCAGAGCCAGAAATCCAGGATAAATAATAGCACAATAAATAAAGGTATTTGGTGATTTGTGAATTTACATTTACACATTTACAATTGGTTTAAATTTCGACCCATCAGTTTTTTTTTTTCTTTTTATGGCCCTACATCTTCCAGGTGGCTTCACATGAAACCACTGTCACTCTGCAAACAATTTTGTGTCCGACATGTCAGACCGAAAGATGCTACCATAAACGATAATTTGAAACGCCTTCCTGAACCAACTGTAAAAGAAGGCGTACACCAACGGGTTAATGGTGGAATTCAGATACCCCAGCCACACGAGTGTGTCGAATAAAATGGGTGGTACGGAGTAGCCGATGAAGGGGTCAATGATGTTACAGATGAAGAACGGCGTCCAGAAGGACAGAAACACGCCCATGATGATGGCCAGTGTTTTGGTGGCTTTCCTCTGGTGCTTGTCCACCTTGGAGGAGCTGGTGTTCTGTACGCCTATGGTGCGCACATGTCTCTGGGCAACCATGTAGATCTTCAGATAGATGCCCATCATGATGACCCCGGGGAGGTAGAAGGATAGAATGGATGACACAGTGCTGGACACCCCACTCTGAAACAAAACACACCCTCCATCACATGGCACATTGTTATAGTAGAATTCCTCAATTCCCAAAATATTCAGCTCAAGGAAGATCATCCCAAAGCCGACCACAGCAGAGACACACCACGTGACCAGGATCATGATGACTGCTGTGTGAACGGTTATCTTACGGGGGTAGAGCATAGGGTGGCACACGGCATAATATCGGTCGATGGATATGAAGGACAGGTTCAAGATGGACGCGGTACACAGCAAGACGTCTGAGCTAATGAAGAGCTTGCATAACATCTCCCCGAAGTACCAGCAGGTCTCGACAGAGCGAATCATGCCAGGGAACATGACCAGCACCCCCAGGAGAAGGTCTGACATGGCCAGAGATAAGGTCAGGTAGTTGGTGGGCGTGTGGAGTTGCTTGAAGTGAGAAATGGCCACGATCACCAAGAGGTTACCCAGCACCGTGAGGACCACCGCAGACCCCAGGGCCAAGTAGAGGGTGATGCGGACAGTGACAGGGTAGACCGTCCTCACACACGAGCTATTCCCGTAGCAGAACTCCGGCTCCATCGGCCTGTATGGGGGGGATGAGGGAGGCTGGGAGGGAGGGAGGAAGTTAAGAAAAGGTGGTGGAAGGGAACGGCGGGGGGTGACAGGGTTTAAGTAAATGGGGTCACTCTTCTCGGGGGGGGGGGGGGGGGGGGGGGGGGGTTGAGGGGTTTGTGCAACTATATGCAAAGGACTTGAGGCAAAACATACATTAGACAATTTAATCATGTGCAGAAACATCATGTGACATAGAGCTGGTATACAATTCTGATGATAATAGCACATTTAATAATGTTATATTATAAGAGTTGTGTACTTTCGTCTGCAATCATAATCATGAGAGGATCGACAGAATTTTGCCAGCGTTTACAATGGACAATACATTGTTATACATTGTAATGTTGCTAAATGTAGGCCTTCACCCAAGCTTGGATAATTTCCACCTCATGGCACATGGTTAAATGAGTCAATCATGTTGATGAGTCACAATGTGGTACAGCAGGATCTCTTCATAGCCCAATCAATTCAGTGATGCAATCATTAGTAAACTGTCACTTCTTAGTTTAGTTCTAATTCTATTTATAAATAAAGTGCCCATGTACAATCTTTAAGTAATTTATTAGGAAAAGCTATCATAGACAATGCAATATATAATGTTATAAATAAATAATGTATTTGTTTTTGCCATTGTTCAGTGATAAATTACGGTGACAAATGACAGCAAGCATTTACTGTTGATACTATCTGGAACATCTGGTGTTATTCAGTTATGACAACATGCAATGTTCCGGATGTTCATACCCAACATATGTGTTTACGCAAGTTGCTAAACATTCTGCTTT
Source organism: Gadus chalcogrammus (assembly GCF_026213295.1). NCBI lineage: Eukaryota > Metazoa > Chordata > Actinopteri > Gadiformes > Gadidae > Gadus > Gadus chalcogrammus. Next base: position 23,384,936 of record NC_079427.1, read on the forward strand.
CAGAGTGTCAAAAAAGTCATGCCACAGTCCTTATAAACCTAATAAACCACTTAATCACATACTTGAGACTTTAGTTAACTATATGTAGGTTGTAGTTGTTTATAATTAGGATGAGTTGTTTTGATCTCTGAATGAATGAGGAAAGAAATCCTTATTTATAAGCAACTAAACTGAACTAAAAAATGATTTGCAGGACATCTATTCAAATATACTTCTGAAAATAGAACCAGAAAGAATAGGGTATATTATTTCTACAAAAATAATTGAAATGGTAAAAAAAAAAAAATGCTGTGGTTGCATACAAATAATATCAATACATTACCTACAACATGGCTATTTAAGCAACATCCCCAAATATTTAGTAAAGATAGAAACATTATTTAATAACCATTTTCATTACTCTTATGATTCAAATTTTACTTGGTGAAAAGTAGTTTAAAGAGTGATACAGCATTATTCGGGGCTTACCTTAGATAGCTGAAATGGTCAACTCAAGGGATACAGTGACTGTGCTTCCTATATGTTGACATTTCAAGATGACGTCAGGAACAAAACAGTGAGCCTCTGTTCTGACTGGGCAATTTCCCTGGACTCTGTGGCCAGATGCAACAACAATCTCTGAGGAGAGGGCTGAGGCTGGCAATGGACAATTTTGAGGGCAAGATGCGTTGCCCTCAAAATTTTAATTGAGAATTGGTCAAGGGACCGACTCCTTGGTTTATTATGTACGATGTCAAACACAATTACAAGCCAATGTAAAAGAAAATATTCACCTTCAGTATAAGATCTTTAAATGGAAATGTATAGAACAGTAAGACATAGGTTTTCTGAGCACCAATAGATTTACTCCAGGATTTGATTTATATTTTGTCAGTCAAGAACAACATTCACATTTAGCCATTATACAATTCGAAGTCATTGCTGAAATAATTAAAAAGGTTGAAAGAACCTTCCCTCAGACAGCAACAAGGTGAAACAAATAACAGAGAAACTTGTTCTGTTTTTTGTCCTGGACAACCTTTTCCGTGGGAGAAAATGTGGGATTTCAAAGTATTTCAGGAACTTAAGCCTCCCTACACTTAACCCTGTTGCCAATATATAACGGGGAAGGGAGAGGGGATTGTTGCTAAATCAGTGGTCGGTTCACCGACCATGGTAGCGTTCTTCAGGGAGGACCTTCCTCCCTCAGCCTCCAGTGACTCCCATTCATTTCCACTGAAGTGTTGGCGGCCGGTGAATAACATGGGGTTCAATGGGAGAGAAGAGGAAAGCTAGTGGTCGTGACCAGTTATTGATTTGTCTATGTCGTGGTCTTTTTGGTCCTAACAACCTTCTTCCTTCTCTGTGCGTGTTGGCCTGGCTGTTCGACGAGTAAATATTCAAGGTCATAAGGGCTGTCAAGTTCGGGTCGGTTGGTCAATAGGTTGGTCAACATGCCCTTGTTTAAAGCAAATTTTAGTAATTTGAAATAACATTATTAGAACAATATTCAAAGTTCTGTAGTTTCTGTTTTGATAATAATATTGTTTAATAGACTATAAGACCTTTTAAAAGGAGGTCAAAACACCCTGGTTTTCTTCAAACTTGACCAACTTATGCTAGACTTCAACTTGTAACTTTCTGAACATTTACTATTTTCTAAACTAATGACAAAATGTCACAGAAGTAGGCTTTGAATGTGATCATTTCAGAATTAGCACCTTTGCACCTTGGGACCCATTAAATTCAACACATAACAAAACCTCTCCAGTCACTGAAGAGGACAACAGGGTGAAAGCCGTCAGCCATTGCTCTGACTGGGCCGTTTCCCTAGACTCTGTTGCAAGATGCAATAACAATCTCTGAGGGCGCTAATGGCAACATGGAAAATACAACAGGGAGAGAAGTGTTGCGAAAGAGAGACATAATGATCACAACTTTTATTTTTATTTTAAATTTTCTCTCTCTTTTTCCCATCCATGGGAAAAAGTGGACTTGGTTTATTTTTGTACTACATTGAAAGAAAAACACTGCCCATAAGCATTTGATAGATTTTCTAATGGAATTGAAAGACACCTTCTTTCAGATCTCCAATAGATTTATTCCTAGAGTTATATTACAAAAGTTGAGAACAATTTTCATATGAGCCATGAACCAATTTAAACGTTTGAAGGTTATTTTTGAAGTTAAAGAGGACGGACCTGAACAAATCCGTAACAGTCTCCCAAACATCAAACCCCTCACCTTTGTTTTGTCAGACCTAAATCCGTTAATTTTATTTTTAATTAAAGTTTTGTAAACATATACTATGTGTCTGAGACATATCGTAACTAAAGAATATCCCAAAATAAATAATCACGCCTTGGCTTTTTATAATGAAACTATTTTAGAGATGACGACATGGACAAACCAGTCAGCCACTGCTCTGACGGGGCCATTTCCCTCCGATTGCTTAAGGAATTGTGAGGCAACCTTGTTTTCGTTAATATTAAACCTAAGTCTTTTGTTGTGATGCTACTGTCTATTATGTGAAAGTTTGCCAATAAGGATCCTGTATACCCATTGTCTCTCTGAAGATGCTTGGTGAATACTGCCACTGGGCCTTCCCATCATCCTTCTCCAATAAACAAAATGCTTTGCCAACATGAATGTCATCACACACACATACACTTACTTTGTCATGCATTATAGTCTAAGAAATGTCAATCAATTGTAGTTCATGGGTTCTTTATGTGTCATATTTGTGAGCATAAAACAGCATGGATTAAATGTTGTGAGGGAGGTATTTTGTTTATTATATTAAAATTGTTGCCATCTTTAATATACATATTTCTAAGACGTACAATATAACCCAAAATATGTTATATGGCATGGAATTATTATCATGACAGACAATATGGATTTGTATGGATGTTATATGGGTGTATGATAGGCCTATGGGTTATATGGGTGGATGTGAATGGATGTTATGTAAGGGATAATGTTTAGAACGCCGGTCATTATCGGGAAAATAGGCCCGACAGGGCGAACAGGACACCGACGCTCAGCGGCCCTGAAGGGGCCTATTTTCGATAATGACCGGCAACGTTCTTTACATTATCCCGCTTATTACACGGCTATTTGCCTAAATTAAAAAATAACTTCACATGGTGTGTCTTTCTACAATTTATTTGTTACCAGCAATGCTGGTACACTGGTAGTGTCAATCAGCAGAGAAATAGTCTGCCAAAGACGTTGCCGTCGCTTAGCAACCGAAGACGCTGGGTTTGACAAGTTACCGGACTACTTGCGGAGTGATACCAAAGATGTCATTAGAGGCAAAAAAATCTTTGTTTTCCTTGACAGCGGTTAATTATACTTAGCAACGGTGAATTATCAAATATAATTTACCGCCGGAAGTTGTGAAGGGCCCATGCAAGTGAACGGAGCGTTCCACGGCATTGAGAAGACCCGTGTAATAAATGGGTGTATTATATGGGTGCTTGTTGTTCCATGTAGGCATTTTCACTTATTTGCACATTTGTTTCTTTGCAGTGCTTGTGGTACATCTTAAAATACATTTTGCTTGATTTGTGGCACCACAGCTAAGTATACATTGCCTCTTCCACAGTACAAACATTTTCAATTCACTTTTAACAGTCGGTTAAAAAACAGTGTGTTCTGACTTTCGAAGCCAGAGATCCCAAATACCACCTAGGTAAATATCATTATCAAAATGTTGTCAATTTGAAAGAAAATATATGTTATTAATTTAAATGTTAACAGTTGTTATGGGGAAAACATATATAATTATTATGAATTTCCACCCATCAGTTCAAAAGCCTTCCTTTTGATGGCCCTACAACTTACGGAAGGCTTCAACATGCAACAACAGTCACTCTGCAAACAATTTTGTGTCAGACATGTCAGACCAAAAGATGGCCCCGGAAACTATTATTTGTAATGCCTTCCTGAACCAACTGTAGAAGAAGGCGTACACCAACGGGTTGATGGTGGAATTCAGATACCCCAGCCACACGAGAGTGTCGAACAAGGCGGGCGGTACAGAGTAGCCGATGAAGGGGTCGATGATATTACAGATGAAAAATGGCGCCCAGAAGGACAGAAACACGCCCATGATGATGGCCAGCGTTTTGGTGGCTTTCCTTTGGTGCTTGTCCACCTTGGAGGAGCTGGTGTTCTGAAGGCCTGTGGTGCGTACCTGTCTCTTGGCCACCACGTAGATCTTCAGGTAGATGCCCAGCATGATGACCCCGGGGATGTAGAAGGCGATAATGGACGAGACAGTGATGGAAACCCCACTCTGTAACAAAACACACCTTCCTTCACACGCCACATTGTTATAGTACAACTCCTCGATTCCTAATATATTCAGCTTGAGAAAGATCATCCCAAAGCCGACCACAGCGGATACACACCATGTGACCAGGATCATGATGAATGCGGTGTTATCAGTTATCTTATGGGGGTAGAGCAGAGGGTGGCACACGGCATAATAGCGGTCGATGGATATAAAGGACAGGTTCAAGATGGACGCGGTACACAACAAAACGTCAGAGCTAGTGAATAGCTTGCAGAACATGTCCCCAAAGTACCAGCAGGTCTCAACTGATTGTAGCATGCCGGGGAACATGACCAGAATCCCCAGGAGGAAGTCAGACATGGCCAAGGAGAGGGTCAGGTAGTTGGTGGGCGTGTGGAGTTGCTTGAAGTGAGAAATGGCCACGATCACGAAGAGGTTACCCAGCACCGTGAGGACCACCGCAGACCCCAGGGTCAAGTAGAGGGTGACACGGACAGCAACAGGGTAGACCGTCCTCAGACACGAGCCATTCCCGTAGCAGTACTCCGGCTCCATTGGCCTGGGAGGGGGGGAAAGAGGGAGAGAGAGAGAGAGAGAGAGTTTGAGAGAGAGCAGGAGGGAGGGAGGAAGGGAAGGTTGGGGTTAGGCAGGGTTTAAGTAAATTAGGTCATGCAGTCTGCAACCTGAAATACATTATTACATCAGTGATGTTGAAAAACAGTTGATGGTGGGGATTAAGGGCTTTGGGCACCGACATTCAAAGGACCTGAAGAAAAACACACGTTAAACATGTGAATAATACGCAGAAACATCATGTGTCAAGCACTTCCAATCAATGCAGGATTTGACAGAGCTATGCCAGATTTGACACGAGAATTGAATTACTGATGTTGTCAAACGCAAGCCTAATGATTGATCTGGCACATCCTCATTAAGAGAGCAAAACGAGTCATGCCACAATCCTTATTCATGAACTACAACATGTCAAGCTACTACTTACGACAATGGGCTTAATAAATAGTTTATCTCTTGTTGGGCGTTAAACCTGATAATAATTTGAATGTCTCTGCTAATCCTATCAACTGTCTTTACATCACTGCATGTCATTTTTTTGTAATATTAACTGTTTTAGCAGGCCATAAATCGGATGTAATAGGGTTATTCATAATAAGACAAATCATTCTAAATGTTAATGAAAAAGGTGTCAGAACTACCACCTGTCATATTTAAGGTGTATCCGAAAATATCTAGCAAAGACAGTCACATATTATCCAATAATGATTTCAATTACTCTAATGTATTTAAATATATTGGTGTAGATTAAGTAGTTTAAAGTGTGATAAAGCATTAGTCAGGCTTACCTCAGTCAGCTGAAGAGGTAAACTCAGTGGCAACTCGCATAATGTACTTTATATATCATTTCAAGACAGAGTCACCCACTGCTACGACTGGGCCATTTCCCTGGACTCTGTGGCAACGCAATAGCAATCTTGCATCTAGCCACAGGGACCACAACTTTTTGGGGCAGTATTTAGCATTAAAAAAAATCTCATTAAAATTTGTTATTGGTTCAATTTAAACAAATATTTCTTAACTCCCATCATGCGAAAAAGTTTGTAAAAAAAACAAAGCAACTCTGTCACTACTGTATCACGTTTACTATTCCCTCACTTTCCTCACAAAGTCCTGTCTCCCTTTTGAGTGTGTGCCTGTGCATTTTTTCCCACATGTTGACGAGACTATGGCGCACCGCCATAGTCTGATTTTGGCTGCCATATTTTCAATATGAAAAATAAATAAATAATTAAAGACAAACTCAACATATCTATGTTACTTTGTTTGGTCCAAACCCAGCAGTATGTATTAAGGGAAGCTGTGTGTGTAAGAGTGTGTGTGTGTGTGTGTCTGTGTTGGGGGGGGGGGGGTGAGAGAATATTTGGTATGCACAGAATCTATGAATTTAATAGTATTAATAATAATAATATTAATAATAATAAACTAGTAGTATAAAGGCTCAGCACTGTGTTTTAGTAATTTTTGTTTTCATCTTTTCGTAAATACCTTCTGAAAACTCCTCAACCCCATTAAGTATGACCCTTTACATTGCGTCATCAACATTCATATCAGTACCAGCAGATGGTAAGTCATTTGTCAGTAATTGATATTTCATATTTTGGTCCTCAAAATTCACCAGATTGATGCATTTCAATGGAATCTATTCAAATTTTCCTCCCGGGGGGGCATGCCCCTGGACCCCTAGAAGATCGCAATCACCCCACCATAGTCTCCAAAAATCCTGTGGGAAACACTGTGCCTGCGTATGTGCTTACGAGTCCAATCTTGTTGGTCTCACTACAGCTCTCTCAGGCCTTTGTTCTAGGGGTGATTGCAGATCGGGAAGAGTCTGCATTGGTGGTTCTGCAGACCTCTGTTCTGGATCACCGACTGAGGATGCTCTGGCACCCCTCCGCTGCGCTGCTCCGGATATGCCCACATGGGTATCAGGTGATGGCGGTTGCGTCTCAATGTTCGATGGAACCCAAGCACAGACGCAGACAACGGAGGTTGAATTAAAACAGAGGTTTATTGTAGGGAGGTTATGAGCAGTAGGGAATAAACAGGAGGTGGACAGGCAAGGATGGATGACAGGCAGATAACTCTAATGGCAGGTAGGCAGGCAGATGAGCACACAGGGTGGATGACAGGCAGGTACGGGGTTGGTGTCCCTTGGGCAAAGAGAACACTGAGATTATGAACAAGAGGAAACATGGATGTTAGGAAACAAACATTGAAGTTTGTATCCTCCAGGAAATCCTTATCCTCCAGTGTTTAAACCCTCTGAACCCGTGTGGGGGAGGAATAAATGCTTCTTAATCCATTGTTCTCAGGTACAGGAGGGACATATGCAGACAAGTGTGTTTTATTTTTTTGTTTTCGTGTGAACAATAACATTCCTTACGACAAAAATAATAATATTGAAGGCTCTGCAGTTTCTGTTTAAATATTCATATGATTTGATAGACTATAAGACAGGAGGTCAAAATACCCTGGTTTTCATTACCATGAATTCACCCAAGAAAGACTAATCATAACCTACTGAATATTTACCAGGCTCCAAACAAATTGCTTCTTAACAGGTCGTCGGTCTGGCAGCATTTGGTTAACATTTTTTTATTTAAAGTGTAAAATAAGTTAAAGGATGAAAGCATATCATCTAACCAAAAACAGTGGTTACCGCTGATAAATTACTCATAGACTACTGTTAGATTTAAATAGCAAAGATAGAGACATGTTAGAACAACATCATTTATTGCAGCAATTTAAAATTCCAAAAATACATGCGCAGCCAAAATGCACCAATCAAACGATCAAAAAATGATTCCATTACTCTTGTGTGGGAGGTCGCTTTCGAGCTGCACTTGCTGTCTCCCTCTGATTTTAATTCAACCATCGTGGTTAAAATGACCTCATATTGATCAATGACAGAAGACATAGGCTACTGTAGATACTAGACATGAATCGTGCTGAGACCAGCTGTAGTCTGAGAATTTCTGCAGGCGTTTTTTGTTGCGATTGTTTGCATTAAGCACTGTAGGCTCTTCGGTGAGGCTGTGATGAAGTTCACTATTTATTGGACCGTGTCTAGACAGTAACGAACATCTGAACATAGTTAATCGCGTTTGTAGTCTACATTCAGACGTGAACTCATTATTGCATGCGGGTGTCTTCATTCATAAAAAAAATCATAATTATAATTATTCTAAAGAGGTCTAGACTCCGTGCGCAGCCCCGCCTTCTCCAGTGAACCAAGAAAGCCCGCGCCGTGACGAACGGGGAATTTGACCCCCTCGGTTTCACAAAGAAAACTTGAGATAAGAAGGTGAAATCGCCGGGCGTGCCAAGCTGTGCCCGAACCGGCTTGGCAGTGTGAAAAGACCTATTGCCTACATCATCCTGCCCAACAATATGGGCAGGATCTAGACCAAGCTTTCCTAATCGGGTCAGCAATAGCCGTGTGTCATTGCCTAGCCTCTGCGTTTGAATGATAATGAATGAATGGAACATTGCATTTTTAATGTCTACAAATATTCTAGACAGTGCCCGGCAATCAATGAAACCTTATGCGGAATCAGATAGGCTAAAGTCAGCTCTCTTTGCTGCGCAAAGCATGCTTCAGAAATGAGCACATTACGATAAATGTAGTTGTTACATAAGCTATTTTTGATTTTTTTCAATATGGAATTATTTCAGGGGGGAAAATGCAGTGAAAAAATGCACGCACAGTGCATTCAGGATTAGGACTGATATAGCATATGTCGGCCTAGGCCTAATCAATTGTGTTTTAAAATCTTTAGCATTCATTTTATTGCAGTCTATTCTTTTCGTAGGCTACTCTGCTGTTGGCGTTGATGGGGAGATATTTTAACGCTTTTTAACCCCATTTTCCTGCGACATTCCTGCGTCTCCCCCTCCTACGGAGCCAATTTCAGCACCGTGTCGGTACAGTTACAATCCTACGAACATCGTGAGTGCAGTGAACGCGCGTTCATGTTAGGAGGAGTTTCGTGAAACGCCTCAAAGAAATTTACGATGGATACCAAGATCCATCGTGAGAATGATCGTACGAGCGTGGATCCATCGTTATCGGGAAACGGGGCCCAGGGATCGCCATCGGCTGTGATGCTGTCCAAGGAACACTCAATCCTCATAATCCTCTTTTAGATGCTGTGCACATTTGCTTGTAGTGTCCCCTTCTCCTGCATGAGTGCCGTTGTACATCACTAGAAAGACATTCACGCTTTGAATGGGATGGGGAGCTACCGCATTGAGTGTGACTGCGTGTTCTCATTTTTGCTGTACTGTGCGCTGTGTGGCTCAGCTTGCTTGCTGCCATAATAGTGAAACTCATTTTTAGCGTTGCCCTTGTTACTGCCTTCGAACACTCTATCTACAGAGTAACTGTGCCTGGCCTCCCCTGGTCTCATCTCACACAGCTACTTGCTGGCGTTTCACCTCCTAACTCTGCCATGCCCTGGTGATCGCCGACTCCAGCCTCAAACCTTTGTTTTCCTCAGTCAAGGTCAGCCTACGCAAAACAGTGTTCGCCTCATATCCAATACAGTATCTCAGACTGTTAATTTGATTATCCTCAGAGCTAGCATTTGGCCCTCTCTTTCGGTATGGAAAAGTCAAAGCTCTCTGGTGGCTGCACTCTAAACGTATAGTAGCGCCCGACAATACTATTCTCTGTGCAACTGCAACTGCCTCCTGGCAGAAAATTGTGCCATGAAGCAATTGAAGTGTATGTTAACACCACTATTATTCATTCAATTTTTCCATTTTTCTGGAGTTTAGAGTGGACTTGAACAAACCATGCTGTCGAATTGAATAGTTAGATGAGGTTACCATTGCTCTGTTTGACTTGGGTATTGTGCACTTTTGGTTTACTTTACTTCAAGAGATGTTTGTGTAAAAAAAGAAAACAGTGCTGCTTTTGTTCTCCCAGCAAAATTGGATTTAAAATTCAGAAAAAATGTGAGATTGTCAGATTTTTATGATCCTGGGGATGATTATTGCTATTACAGCTCGGCTTCAGGTAAAGAAAATCGACTATAATTTGGTAAATAATTGGTAAGTCAAGGCATTAAAATGTGCTCAAATGTAATACCTTAGAATATTGAGGGGTAGCAGTTGCTGCTATTGACACCCGGAACCAAGTCCTAGTGACCTCAAGCAGAGCCCCATAACCCGTTCCAGAGTCCAAAATGAAAAGGATAGGATAGGGGCAGCAACATCATTATAATCTCTCAAATCTATCTAAAAAAAACAAATTTTATTGCGTTTGCATGTTATTTTTATTATTTTTTATTTGTTTTATTGTTTTACATACATGTTTGTATTTTTGTAGATTGTATTTTGTTGTCTGTTTTATGCATTGTTAAGCACTTTATAAACTTTGTTTGTGCTACAAAAAAAGGGTAAATAATAATTGTTTATGTTCAAAGTTCGAAAAAGACACACCAGCATGTTAACTTTGAAGTATTCTTGCGTGGGGCTTTCTGATGTAATATTTACAGCAACACAAACACCAATTAAAGGTGTGAGCAATGTTTGCACGCAGTGCTTTCAGATGTTTCACACCTGTAATAACAGGGAATTCATTAGAATCCTTCATGCATTTAATACCTAAGCATGGGAGCTCATTACCAACAATGGCATCCCAGATGGGACAAAATAATAGTAAACACAATGGACAGGCAGAGACCAAAGGGAGTAATGTGTTGGGATGACACAATAACAGCAAAACAAAGTCAGAACAAGTCCAATTTGTGAAAGTGAGGTAAAAAAAACGAGTGTGCAAAGTTTTCCTAAACCCTTTATTATTATAATAAGATAAAACACAGTTTCAGGATAGATCATATTTAAAGCATTGGCTAGTAAAATGGCTCCAAACACAACCAGAACAGGCGAAAAAAGGAAAGACACACATCAAAGCTGAAATCAATAACATAATCAGATAATCAAGACAAAGGTTAACAGTTCAAGGTTATTAAGGGAGACGCAGCATCTAAAGAACAAGACAGGAATGACAATTATTAACTGTGACAGAAAGTTGTCTTATGTCCAGCTTTTAGCTTTGACTGTCTGGAGTTGCTCTTCATCACAGTTAGCAGAGTGAGGTCTCTTCAGGAAGTCAAGTATGAATACATGTGTGAAGAATAAAGTCTTGTGCATCCTACAGTGTTTAAAAAGTAATTTGATTGAAAAGAAGGCACGGCTTGAGTGTTAATTTGGGCATAAAGTACATAGGGTATTGTTATAACTGGGCAGAGTATTTAAAATATGTTAATCCGCTGTCCACTAGGTGGCAGCAACCCTTTGTTTTTACGGTTGAGTTAACCTATGAGGGAGGCACAGAACAAGTTCAGTCAGCCATGTGCCCTTGTTTACCATGTTACGTATGCTGCACACTGTGTTCGTCAGGAACGAAATAAAGCTCCTTAATTGTGCAATAAGAAGCCTCCCGTGAGTTACTACATAAATGGCGACGAGGATAAACTAAAGCCGATGCCTCGTGGGGATGCAAGCAAAACAGTAAGACTGTAAAGTTGCTAGTTCAAATCTGAATTGGACGTTCCCCGGGAACGATCATGGCGGCGGCCTTGGTAGGGAGCACCGCTCCGTTCGACAGTGAGACGCAGACGTGGGAAGAATATTGTGAGGTTCTCCACCATTTCTTTGAGGCTAATGGAATCACAGATGCAAGTCGGCAGAAAGCTATATTGCTCAGTTCAGTGGGAAGTCAGACGTACAGCCTCGCGAGGAACCTTGTCAGTCCCGCCAAGCCCGGAGACAAGACGTTTGCCGAACTGGTCAAGATTTTAAAGGAACATTTCAACCCCAAACCCAGCGAGATTGTGCAGCGGTTCAAGTTTAATTCCAGACAAAGGAAGCTTGAGGAAACGGTAATGGAATACATCGCTGTGCTAAGGAAGTTAGCACTGGATTGCAACTATGGAGACAAGTTGTCGGAGATGCTACGCGACAGACTGGTTTGTGGGATCGGAGATGACCGCATTCAGCGCCGACTGTTGTCAGAGCCGGATTTGACCTTTGAGAAAGCACTGAAGCTGGCACAAGCCATTGAGACAGCCAGCAAGGATGTAAAGGATTTACAGTCTCTGGAGTCTACACACTCACACATGAGGGCACCTCAAGCAGTGCACAAAATGTCTACAAAGCAGTTCCCCACTAAGCAGCAGCACCAGAATAACGCTTGTTACAGGTGTGGAGGTGAGCAGCACAGGGCTGGGGACTGTAGGTTTATTAAGGAAACCTGTCATAAGTGTGGGAAAATGGGCCACATTCAAAAAGTGTGTAGGTCAGGTGGCTCAGTTAGCGCTTCACCGGCTAGAGGGGGTGGGGTACCAACAGGGAAGTATGGGAAACCTCAAGGAACACATTATGTCAGCCAGGGGGAGGGCGACATAGACGAAGATGAAGTCATGTTCACACTGTACAAACTAGAACAACTAGACATACCAGCAGAGGAGCCATTTATTCAGACATTGACTGTTAATGGGGAGAAACAGCAATTTGAAATGGACTCGGGGTGTGGGGTAACAGTAGTGAACCACTCTGTGTACAAAACCTTATGGGGGAAGGAGGTGCCAGAGCTACGCTCCTGTAGAGTGAGGCTTAAAACATATACGGGACATAAAGTAAATGTTGTGGGAGCAGCAGTGGTTAAAGTACAGCATAAAAAGCTAGTAGAGAACTTACCATTGGTAGTGGTGGCAGGTTCAGGCCCTAGTCTAGTAGGCAGGTACTGGATTAGGAGGCTAGGTTTACAGTGGAAACCAGAACCCCAGATCCACCATGTTCGGACAGAGACCCCAGAGAAGGCACAGAGGAGACCAGAGCCACAGATACTCCAGGTTAAAGACGAGACCTTGGGGGAGATACTGGGGGAGTTTGGGGAGGTTTTCAAAGACGAACTAGGGAGATTCAGAGGCCCCCCAGCAAGAATATATGTGGACAAGGAAGCAGCCCCCAGGTTTTTTAAAGCCAGACCCGTCCCATACGCCATGAGAGGGAGAGTTGAGGCTGAACTCGACCGTCTCCTTGCCGAGAAGATAATTGAACCAGTAAAATATGCTGAGTGGGCAGCGCCGGTGGTCCCTGTGTTGAAGCCAGATGACACAGTAAGGCTATGCGGAGACTACAAACTGACAGTGAACCAGATCTCAAAACTGGAGCAGTATCCAATCCCCAGAATTGAGGACCTGTTTGCCATTCTTTCAGGTGGACAAAAATTTACAAAGTTAGATCTGAGTCACGCCTACCACCAGATTCCATTGGATGAGGAAGCAAAAAAGTATGTAACTGTAAATACACACAAAGGCTTGTTCACATACAGAGTGCTACCTTTTGGCGTTTCATCATGTCCGGCTATTTTCCAACGTACCATGGAAGGACTACTGCAGGGCATCCCTCGTGTGGCCATCTTCCTGGATGACATCCTGCTGACGGGAAAAGACGACAAAGAGCACCTAAAGACTCTGACTATGGTGCTGAAACGGCTACAGGAGGCCGGTCTACGGCTCAAGAGGACCAAGTGTGTGTTCATGAGTGAGGAAGTGATATTTTTGGGTCACAAAGTGGATGCAACAGGACTGCACCCAGTGCATGAGAAGGTGGAAGCAATCAGAGAGGCACCATCACCTTCAAATGTGACAGAGTTGAAGGCATATCTGGGACTGTTAAACTATTACAACAAGTTCCTACCAAATCTGTCTACTGTCCTTGCTCCGGTGCACAAACTGCTACAAAAAGACACAAAGTGGCAGTGGGGAGATGCACAACTAGCAGCCTTTGAAAAATCTAAAGAACTCATGCAGTCAGCTCAGGTGCTTGTGCATTACGATCCAGAGAAGGACATTGTGCTGTCATGTGATGCGTCACCATACGGGGTAGGTGCCGTACTGTCACACCACATGCCAGATGGAACTGAAAGACCCATAGGTTTCACCTCACGAACACTAAACACAGCAGAAAAAAACTACTCACAACTGGATAAGGAAGGGCTCGCTGTGATGTTTGGAATACAACGCTTCCACAAATACATTTATGGACGGAAATTCACTATAGTGACAGACCACAAGCCCTTGTTGTCACTTTTCAATGAGATGAAAGCAGTACCACAAATGGCCTCGCCCAGGATCCAAAGGTGGGCTGTAACACTGAGAGCCTACGAGTACACAATAGTGTATAAAGAAGGAAAACATCACAGCAATGCAGACGCTCTCAGCCGCCTTCCTTTGCCAGATACACCTAAAGTGGAGACGTCGGAGGAGAGGGTTCTCATGCTGGAGAGCTCCGACATCACACTTGTGACATCTGATCAAGTGGAAGCATGGACAGACAAAGATCCAGTACTGTCGAGAGTGAGAGAAATGGTTCGCGACGGCTGGTCAGCAAAAGAAAAAGGGGAGGAGTTTGCCCCTTATGAGGTGAGGAAACTTGAACTTAGTATTCAAAATGGCTGTGTAATGTGGGGGTCGAGAGTGGTTGTGCCAAAACCAGGCCAAGGAAGTGTCATGAGACAACTTCATCAATGCCACCCGGGAGTCTCAAGGATGAAAGCATTGGCTAGGAGTTACGTTTGGTGGCCGAAGCTGGACAAAGACGTGGAGGATACAGTAAAGGCCTGTACAACATGTCAGGAGCATCGCAACGTCCCGGCACCAGCTCCGTTACACCCCTGGGATTGGCCCGACAAGCCCTGGAGTCGTATTCACGTGGATTATGCCGGACCGTTCATGGGAAAAATGTTTTTTGTGCTCATAGATGCACATTCAAAATGGATGGACGTGTATCCGGTGAACTCTGCCACTTCAGCCACCACAATTGAGTGCCTGCGTACCAGTTTCAGTAACCATGGACTACCTGAGTTGTTGGTGTCTGATAATGGCACTTGTTTCATCAGCACAGAGTTCAACGTGTTTCTAAGTAAAAATGGAATCCGTCATGTGACCTCTGCACCCTACCATGCCTCCAGTAACGGGTTAGCAGAGAGAGGGGTACAAACATTTAAGAGAATGATGAAAAAATGTCCAGAAGGCACGCTGACAGCTAAAGTAGCCAGAGTGTTATTCAGCTACAGAGTGACACCTCACACTACAACAGGCCTTTCACCAGCAGAGCTGCTTCTCGGGAGGAAGCTACGTTGCACTTTGGATTCAATCCACCCAGACCTAAACAATAGAGTGCAGAAAAAACAAGAAAGACAAATAAAAGATCACGACAAAAAGGCAAAAGAACGCTGTTTTAAAACAGGAGATTCAGTGCTGACCCAGAACTTCAGTTTTGGACCCAAGTGGATTCCAGGAATCATTGAGTCAGTGACGGGACCAGTGTCATACAAGGTGATGCTGGGTGATGAGAGAATAGTGAGGAGACATGTGGATCAGATTCTTGATCACCACCAGATACCAGAAAGGGGCAATGAAAAACAACAGACTGTTTCAACTCAGCCCAACAAAAAAGATGAAGCATGGCTGGATGCTGAGGAGGTTGTGCTTAGTGGTGACCAGTTGGAAGAGCCAGCAGCAACAGAAGCTGTAGGAAGTTCAGACCAAAGAGCTGTGGCAAACCAAACTCCAGTGAAGCGACTGGCCAAAAGGGAAACTAAGTTGCCCAGTTATCTTATAGACTTCCAGTTGAACTAAGAGAAAGACTCATTGATAAGTGGGTCTTAATATGGACACCTAATCAAACAAGAAAAGAAACTGATGTGTTTGTATTGTTAGAATGTTTAAAGAGAAAAAAAAAAAATAATAATAATTGTATAACCTGCTTAAGGAGGGAGGGATGTTATAACTGGGCAGAGTATTTAAAAGATGTTAATCCGCTGTCCACTAGGTGGCAGCAACCCTTTGTTTTTACGGTTGAGTTAACCTATGAGGGAGGCACAGAACAAGTTCAGTCAGCCATGTGCCCTTGTTTACCATGTTACGTATGCTGCACACTGTGTTCGTCAGGAACGAAATAAAGCTCCTTAATTGTGCAATAAGAAGCCTCCCGTGAGTTACTACAGGTATGATTATGCATCTGTGAGCAGTCGAAAGTAGAATCAGTTTTAATTTTGTTCGATTTGTGTTTTTTCAATTTATATTGTTACCAGTGCACAATACCAGTCTGTAAGCCATTTTTGAACTCCTCAACTGTGGTACGATTGTCAAGTAGCAGGAGAAAGACTGGTTCCTGGAATCTCTGGATAGTGTGTTCCAATAGTCGGGTGGATTTACGGTTCAAGTTTAAAGGTCCCATGGCATGTCACCAGGTGTGGTGTGATTAGCCGCTACAAGCCATTTTGGAAGTCTTCCTGTTGAGTTTTATCAGCAGAGTGGTGCTGCTGACGATGCGTAGGAAGGAGGCTTACGACTTCTCTCATTATAGGACATTTATTTCAGAACAATGAAATGTGGCCATCTGCCGGTTGGGTTGAGCGCGGACTGACTTTTGAATATAGAAAACGTTACGCATAAAAATGTCCATGTACGGGAAGTCCATTAGGTCACAATACAATACATGAACATTCATCACATTAATTATTGTGTGCTCTTGCGCCCTCTTGTGTCGCCAAGAGTAAATAATATTTACAGTCATGTAACCTGAGAACATAAAAAATAGGCTTACATGTTAACACCCCCACTTGTACTCAGGTTGGTAACACAAAAATACCAAAACAAGTTAAACAAATGTGTACCTTTGGCTTACACATATTAGTCTCCAAAAAGAAGACCTGCAAACTTTCCCAGTTTGAACTTGCTGACAGGCTTCGTCATCACATCAGCGACCATTTCATCAGTAGCACAATACATTAAATTCACCTTACCCTCATTCACAGTAGACCTAATAAAGTGATACCTAATGTCTATGTGTTTACAACGCTTTCTATTTACAGGATTTCTAGCAAGAGCAATCGTCCCCTGATTGTCTTCGTGTATTACCGTTTGTGTGTATTGGTAACCATCCATATTCTCCAGTAATTGTTCTAGGTCAAGGCATTCCTGAACAGTAGAAGCAAGTGCCATATACTCTGCTTCGCATGTGGAAAGTGCAACAGTAGGTTGCTTCTTTGCCTTCCATGAAACAAGTGCACTGTTTTCACTAAGACTAACACAGTATCCTGTGGTACTGCGGCGATCACTGGTATCAGCCGCCCAGTCTGCATCACTGTAGGCTTTTATACCAAGATTCTCAGTGCTTCTCCTAAAGGTTAAACCTTTGTCTGCTGTGCCTTTAAGGTATCGCAGGACATGCTTCACAGTAACCCATTGCTCCTCTGTAGGCTCAGCTAGGTACTGTGACAGCCTGCTCACCA
The DNA here is from genome assembly GCF_026213295.1 of Gadus chalcogrammus. Classification (NCBI taxonomy): domain Eukaryota; kingdom Metazoa; phylum Chordata; class Actinopteri; order Gadiformes; family Gadidae; genus Gadus; species Gadus chalcogrammus. The sequence continues at coordinate 23,402,107 of NC_079427.1, forward strand.
CAAAACTCAGATCAGGCCTAGTGCAGGTCGTCAGGTATATCAGACTGCCCACGGCCTCTCTGTACATCCTGATATCTGTCATTTTCACTGCATCATTACTGTATTCAAGCTTTTGCTCACAAGGAGTATCTCTCACCCTGCATTCTGACATGTTGAAACGCTGTAGAATTTTGTTAATGTACTTCTCTTGTGACATCTTAATGCATTCATCAGAAAAATCAAAATCAATACCAAGAAAATGTTTGAGTTGCCCCAAATCTTTCATCTTGAATTGCTCTGCAAGCATCCCTTTCACCTTTTTCAGTTTTCCTTCATCGCTTGCAGCAATGATCAAGTCATCGACCCACACAATTATGATCACTTTCCCTTCTTGGGACTCTTGGGAATAAACACAGTTGTCAGCTTGGTTTTGTGTGAAACCATTTTCAGTTAAGCAATCATGTAAAACCCTGTTCCAGTTTCTTCCAGACTGTTTGAGACCATAAAGCGATTTCTCTAGCCTATAGACTACACCCTCTTTTTCTTCATAGCCCTCTGATGGATTAATGTAGATTTCGTGGTCGATGGGGGCGTGTAAGAACGCGGTTTTCACGTCCATTTGGTGGACCAGTAAATTTTCCTGCACTGCCTTCTGTATCACAATTCTAACACTGGTTAGGTCTGCTGTAGGTGAAAACGTTTCCCCATAGTCTACCCCCATTTTCTGGCTGTAGCCCTTGGCGACAAATCGAGCCTTGTACTGGTCATTCCCATCTACACCAGACTTGATTGCGTAAACCCACCTACCCCCCACTGGTTTCTTGCCCACGGGTAGTGTTGTCGGGGTAAAGGTTTTATTCTCATTTAGAGACTGGATTTCCTCATTCATTGCTTTTCTCCATTCTTTTGAATTGTCTGACTGCATTGCTTCACCATAAGTTTGCGGAATGCCACAAACTGCTCTGCAGCAGTAGTCTACTGTGACATGCATCCCGTCACTATCACTGTCTTCTCTCACGAAGTCGTCTAGGTAATTTGGTGCCCTCCTTTCTCTTGTTGGATACCGCCTACCCTCAGGATCGACGCTTGTAACAGTTTCATTATGCTCAGTAGACTAATTTGCTGCCCTTGGACTATCGCAATGTGGACTTTTACCGGGTTCATTTTGCTCTAGAGCCTTTTCTGCACTCCTGTTGACCCCCTGTGTCCCCCTAGCCCTGACTCTGGGCCCCACACTGTCATCATTTAGATCTGGCTCATCTGTCTGTGTTTGTTTTTCTGCAGCTGTTTTGCTCACAAATTTCACCAGCCTGTGTTTTTGCACTTTGTTTGTATTTGGGTGATACACCAAATACACTGGGCTATTTTTATCGTACCCCACAAAACGCCCCTGATCACACCTGGAGTCAAGCTTTCCCTTTTCCTGCTGATAATTGTAGCAAACAGACCCGAATCGTTGGATTCTGGACACATTGGGCTTTTTGTTTGTCAACATCTCGTAAGGAGTCAGCCCTGTGCGCTTGTTCAAGCATCTGTTGCGTACCGTTGCTGCTGTTTGTACTGCGTAGTGCCAAAGGTGTTTTGGTAACTCACTTTCAATTAGCATGCACCTGCCCATCTCGAAAAGAGTACGCCACCCACGTTCTGCTGTTCCATTTTGGTGCGGTGAGTACGGAGCTGTCGTCTCATGCCTAATTTTGCTTTTCCTCAGCAGTGCCTGGAAATCACCACCTGTGAATTCAGTTCCATTATCAGATCGCATACACTTCACCTTCCCATAAGGGGATACATCTGCAAGGAATTTTTCAGTTGCCTGCACTGCGTCACTCTTTTTCTTTAGAAAGTAAACAAATACTGCATTTGAGTAATCATCGGTGAAAGACTGTGCATATTTGTACCCATCTAATGACTCAGTGGCTATTGGACCTGCAAGGTCTGTGTGTATCATTTCTAAAGGAGCCTTTGCTCTGGCATCGGGGTTCCTATTTCTAGTTTGTGTAAACTTCCCTTGAATACACACCTCACACTCTTGCTCAGGCTTATTCATTTTTCCCTTGATCTGCATACCATCAACAACATCATGTAACCTAAGCACATCATCATAATTACAGTGGCCTAGTATCTCATGCCATGCTTGGATGTCGTGGGTTGCATTACACTTATCATCAGTTGACTCAATCTCAGTGTGCAGGTAGTACAACCTGCCAAACACATGAATGTCAAACCTGGTACCATATCTGGTTATCAAGACATCATTGTCTTCTTTGAAGACGACTGTGGACCCAGTCGTGGTTGCTGCCTTCACCGAGAAAATGTTCTGCGGGTACGACGGCACATACAGAGCGTCCAACAGTTTCGCATTGCACCGCCGTCCACTGCTGTCGATGAGGGTAACCACTGCCGTGCCTCTCCGCTGAGCGACGCCGCTGCATCTGGTCCCATCAGCCAACTCGAGGCGCTGTCGAAACTTGTGAACAAGGCGATGTCGTTGATGATGTGGGATGTGGCCCCGGTGTCCACCATCAGGCCCCTCTCCTGGATGGTGCGCGCCGGCTGCCGCTGGTCACTGGCCCGTCCGTCCGCCATCTTGAACGCGAAGTCCTCCTTTACCTCAGCATTCTCCGACACTTTGTTCACGCCGTCCCTTCGGTCTCTGTCTTTGTCTTTTCGTCTGCATGTCGCGTCCCTGTGTGTGTCACTTTTGCAAACACTACACCACGTCTTCTGTCGACACGCTCTCGCTCGGTGCCCCTTGGTCCCGCACTTGAAGCACACCATCTCGCTGTCGTCTTTGCCCGGTCCATGTGCGCTGCTACTGGGAGGTCGCCGTCCGGTTCTCCCCTGGGTCTTCATCACGCTGTCATCGTTCGACCCGGTTGCTCTGATGTTCTCGGTTTCCTCGAAACTCCGCAATTTGGTCTTGAAGTCAGCAAACGTGATGTTATCGTAGGTGTGCGCCACATGGATTGCGAATGGCTTGAAGCTCTCTGGCAATCCCTTCAGCGCCATAGCCACCAGCAAACTGTCCCCCAGCGTTTCTCCCGCGTTTCTCAGGGCAGTTATGGCGCTCTCTGCTCTAATGATATAGTCTATTACACTTTCGCCGCAGCGTGGTGTACAAACTAATTATACAAGGCTTTCCCTTCCCCGCATAATAGTCTCTCAGAATATTTAATGCTTTTCTGCCATCATCTTGCGCATCTCTCATTACCAGAGACAGACTTTTGTCATCTAGCAGTAGGATCAACTCTGCATACGCGTCCGCGTTTTTCTCAGGATCTGCTGCTTTTTCAGCTTCTTCTACTGGCTCATTCAACACAGTGTTTTTCAGTCCTAATAAACGAAAGTGTCCCAACAATTTAGTTTCCCAAACTTCATACTTTGCTTCGTCGCCGTCGAATACCAGTCGATATAGCCTGCTGCTACTTGCCCTTCGTTGCTCTGCCATGCTAGCTTGCCCCTCTCCTCGGGTTAGCAGCCTTCTTCAGCACGCGATCCGTTGCAACTTTCTTGGCTTTCGTCGACTATCTTCTCCTCCAAACGTCTCCTGGGCCCATAACCTGTTGAGTTTTATCAGCAGAGTGGTGCTGCTGACGATGCGTAGGAAGGAGGCTTACGACTTCTCTCATTATAGGACATTTATTTCAGAACAATGAAATGTGGCCATCTGCCGGTTGGGTTGAGCGCGGACTGACTTTTGAATATAGAAAACGTTATGCATAAAAATGTCCATGTACGGGAAGTCCATTAGGTCACAATACAATACATGAACATTCATCACATTAATTATTGTGTGCTCTTGCGCCCTCTTGTGTCGCCAAGAGTAAATAATATTTACAGTCATGTAACCTGAGAACATAAAAAATAGGCTTACATTTTAACACTTCCTCTTATGACATCATCACACATCACACATCCAGGTGGACACACCCACCTGTGATGTCATAAGGGGCAGATTTCCAAAACGGCTTGTACCGGCTAATCACACCACACCTGGTGGCATGCCATGGGACCTTTAATTTCATGAGTATATTTCATTTTCGGACATTTCTATTTCCTTAGGGTAATTGGGGGGGGGGGGCTTGGTTGTTGCATTTTCAGTTATTACATTACTTTGTTAATATACAGTGGTTTCACCCATGCTTTTTGACAATGAGATTGCAGCAGGCCAATGCAGTAGGCAAATGCAGTGATTCTGTCACTGAGCTACTTATTAATAAGGTAACCAACATGGCCATAAACACGGAAGCCAAATGGAGAAGTTAAAGGAGAAATCCGGTGTAAAATGGATCTGGGATATGTTTAATATGATAACGAGTTGGGATGTTCGTTTGGGAGCAAAAAAGCGCATGTAGACGCATTCTTAAGTTGGCTGTTTTTAGCCGATTCTACCAAAACACTATAAACTTGGAACGATGGGGGCATGTGTTATGGTAAAAACTAAATCGCTATTTTAAACCACTTAAAAGGCTAGAAGTAGCCCGACACTTCTTTGGTAGTATAATAAGGGTCTTGTTCACGGATGTCACAAGCTCTGTGTTCGTCAATCTACCTATCGAGTCTTAAAGACAAGATGGCGTCGACGGGTGAACTACTGATGGTATTGTGTGTATAAAATGTCCTTTTTAATAAACGATCTGTACACTTACAAAGTTATCAATAACTTGTTTTATATGTTAAGACCCTTATTATACTACCAACGAAGTGTCGGACTACTTCTAGCCTTGTAAGTGGTATAAAATAGCGATTTAGTTTTTACCAAAGCTCATGCCCCATTGTTCCAAGTTTATAGTGTTTTGGTAGAATCGGCCAAAAAAAGCCAACTCAAGAATGCGTCTAGATGCGCTATTTTGCTCCCAAACGAACATTCCAACTCGTTATCGTGCTAAACATATCCCAGATCCATTTTACTCAGGATTTCTCCTTTAAATAACATTGTGAAGCCTTCAGTCTGTGTTGACTGAAGTGTCAACACCTGCCTCTCATATCGTCTCCTGCTTGAGTCTGATGGTAATAGTCTTGTCCTTTATCCCAATAGTTTCCACAAACTAAATGTATTCATGCTGTGTGCATTTGACTTCAGGAGATATCATGCTTCAATTACCTGACCTTCGATCAGGCACATCAGTACATTTGCATTTCTTTAATTGGCATCCTCTGCATGGCGGTGCTCTGTCTGCTGTATAAGGGTCCAATATTTGTAATTGTAAAGTGTAAGTGGTGTAAGCAGACTGACTATAATTGCACATTGTTGTAGTGGTGTTAATTGACTTTTTCATTGTAGATTGTTATTTGGTTTTGGTGGACTACTTTATATCTGCTGTATTTTTGTTTACCAGATTTAAACATTGTTATATTATTGGTATCGGGTATTGTTCTATTCCACACGTCACAGGGGGTGCGTGGCACCACCTGACAGCTCTCTGCAAGACTGAGTTCATCTCTTGCTACGCCTCCTTGCGATGCCTGGGCTTCTTGCTCTAACTGAGACTTGGATAACACCAAACAACATGGGCAGCCCTTTCCATAGCCTACTCCTTCATCCACACACCCAGGCCTTCTGGTAGAGCAGGGACATTGGTTTGCTTATCGCCAAAAAAAGGCGATAAGCCTTAAAGGACATTTTCCCTCTCGAACTCCCAAACGTCCCTCTTCCACACACACTGTCCTTATCAACCGCAACCTCCCCCTCTTCTCTCGCTTCCTCTCATTCAAAAAATCTATTTGCCACAGGCTTCGATAGACGAATGTGTGTCAAACCAACTTGAATGTGTTAAAACAGTAAACAGTAAACAAGAAGTTGAGGGAATCGCTTCTGGATGTACAGTGTCGCTCTATGAGAGACAACATTGTGTTTACTGGGATACCAGAGGCTGAGGGTAAGAACTGTGAAATAGTCATTAGGGAGTTTATGTCAGACCAGCTTAACATGCCTAGTGAAACTGTTCAGGCTGTCACATTCTCCCGTGTGCACAGAGTGTGAAGACCCTCAAAGGACAGACCCCGTGCAATTGTGGCTTGTTTCGAACACTATCAGCAGAAGGAGCTTGTCAAGGGGAGGGGCAGAGAGCTGAGGAACATCTCCTTTGGCATGAATGACCAATTCCCTCCTGAGATACATGACAGGCGTAAAGTACTTTTCCCTATCATGAGAGAACATCGGAGCCATAACAGCCGCGTTGCCCTGGTAGTCGACAAATTGTGCATCAATAATCAACTGTTCAGAGACTCAAGCATCACTCCCTGGTTATTTTAATGTCACAATCCCAGTAGGCCTGTGTATTGGCATGCTGGACTTGTTTTATGGCTAGTTCAAGCATTGATGGGACTTTTTCCAAACCGGGTTTTCCTAAGGGCCTGGCATTAGCTCATTTAAACATCTGCAGCTTGAGGAATAAAACACATGAACTCTCAGCGAAATTGATGGACAATGGAATTCATGTAATGGCTATAACTGAAACACACTTGGATAGTACATTTGATGACTCATTGATATCAATTGAGGGTTTTTCCATGTTCAGAAAAGATAGAAATAGATTTGGCGGGGGCGTGGCAATCTACGTGAAACATCATATACCAGTAAAACTAAGACCTGATTTGATGAATGACAACATTGAGGCATTGTGGTTACAGGTTCATTTACCCCATACTAGCCCAATACTGATTGGTTGTTGCTATAGACCACCCAACTCTAGAATAGAATATCTCAATGGAATCTGTGATATGTTTGACAGAAATGTACTGTCTTGGTGATTTTAATGTGAACTGGTTTGAAGATGGCTGCTCTACGAAGAAAAGGTTGCTTGATATGACCAATACTTGTCATTTCAGTCAAATTGTTTCCATACCAACTAGGAATGCTCTGAACCGAGATGGAGCTCAATCATCCTCCTGTATAGATCATATTTATACAAATGTGCCTGACAGGTGTTCCAAGGTAATGTCATTGTTAGTTGGCTTCAGTGACCATGACCTGGTTGCTGTGTCCAGAAAGTCAAAGATTCCAAAAGCAAAGTCAAAGATAATCTGTGCTAGGTCATATAAGAATTTCAGCAACAATGCTTTTTTAGAAGATGTCAAGTATGCTCAATGGTCAGCATCCGGTTCAACAGTCTGTGTTGAACCGGATGCTGAAAAATCGTTAAATATTTTTATGCCTAATAAATATTATACCTAAATAAGTATGAAAAAGTTAAAGTTGAAAATTTGAGGGGGGGCTTTTGTACAAATGTAAAGAACAAATCGTGTCTGCTCATTGATGATCTCATAATGAAAGGCAAACAGTGTACTTTTGAGTTCAATTCGGTTGAAATCAAGGAGGTTGAAAAATTGTTACGATCCATTTCTAAAGACAACTCTGCTGGTACGGATTGTATTGATGGTAAATTACTCAGAATAGCTGTTGATTATATAGCTCTTCCTGTATGTCACATATTTAATTCCTGTCTATCTAATGGAACCTGTCCTAAAATCTGGAAAGAAGGAAAAATTATTCCCATACCAAAATATACCAAATCCACATTCAGTGGTCCTAACTGTAGACCTATAACAATCCTACCTGTTTTGAGTAAAATTTTAGAAAGGATTGTATATAACCAAATCCATGATTATATGTCTAAGAATGATTTGGTAAGTAATACACAACATGCCTACAGAGAGGGTCATTCCACCTGCACAGCCTTGGTAAAAATGACTGACGATTGGTTAAGGGGGATTGACAATTCATTGTTATCTGGTGCTGTCATGTTGGACTTCAGCGCTGCATTTGACCTAATTGACCATAAGTTGTTGATTGAAAAACTCACGCATTATGGTTTTGGACCTATGGCAATCTCTTGGTTTGAAAATTATTTATCTTTCAGAACTCAACAGGTTTTCTTGAATGGTACTCTGTCCAACAGCATTAACATAGACTGTGGTGTGCCGCAGGGAAGTTGTTTGGGTCCGCTCTTATTTTCAATTTTTACGAATGATCTCCCGCTTGTTATTCAAGTATCCACTTTGGTTTTATACGCTGACGATTCTACACTGTACTATTCTGCATCTACATGCTGTAAACTTAAGTCTGTTCTGTCACAAGATCTGAAAGCAGTGGTCAATTGGGTTACTGCAAATAGACTTGTTTTAAATCTATCAAAAACTGTCAGCATTGTCTTTGGATCTCGGCATAATGTAGCCAGTCAGCCTATGCTTGATCTGCAGATTTCTAGTCAGCCAGTCAAGCAGGAGAGCAAGTTAAAGCTTCTGGGACTTTCTATTTGTAACACTCTGTCCTGGACTGATCATGTTAGGCAGATAGTTGCCAAGATGAGTAGGAGCATTGCTACGGTCCGGAAATGTGCCACCTACTTACCAGCTACTTTACGGAGACAGGTTGTTCAAACAGTAGTATTATGCCATCTCGACTATTGTTCTGTTATTTGGGCCTCTGCCTCTAAGACTGACTTAAGCAAACTACAAACTGTACAAAACCGGGCTGCTAGACTTGCCCTTGATAGATCTTACAGATCAAATGTAGATCAGATGCATTCTGATCTCAAGTGGCCTAAAGCTCTTGATAGGTTATCCATTAGGTCCTTGATATTTATTAAAAATGTAATTTCCACTCATGTTCCTAGAGCTCTTTTTAATGAAATTGGTTTTTGCTCTGATGCTCATTCATACGGTACTAGATCTGCAACAGCAGGGCTAGTTGTGCTCCCACACTGTAGGAGTAATGCAATGAGGAGGACATCCTTCTATAGGTAAATTTATTTGTGGAATATACTCCCTTCGCACATTCGTGTTATACCTGTGAAGAGGGAATTCAAGAGGCAAATTAAATCCTATTTTTATTTATGTTAAATATGAACTCGGGACTCTGACTTGGCTTGGCGCTCAATGAATTATGTTTGATGAAGGTGTTTGCGCTCTGAGGCGCCCAGATGCCCATTTATTTGTTTGTTTGACTGTTGCTATGTATTTGTAGTTTTGTCACTACTTTTATTGTATTTGAGTGATGATTAATTGTTTGTATGTTCAGATTTTAATTGGACCCCAGGAAGACTAGTCTGCCGCTTCTGCGACAACTAATGGGGATCCATAATAAATAATAAACAATAAACAATAAAACAAGGCCTGCCTATATAACACAAAGCTTCTTTTGTAAAAAAAAAAGATCTTTTGATTTTATACAATTTTTAATGTTGATAAATGCTTTCAGGGGTTCTCAACGTTTTGACAGCTGAGGCCAATTTAGGAACCCAAAATTTGACTGAGGGCCTCCAAAGGAAAAAAAATCTGGCGGGAAACGCCGTCAGCATCCCAGTGCTGAAAAAAAAACATTGCACTGTGGACCTCTGGGAGTGAGGTCAAGTGAGGTCTAAATCACGAAACTGAGGTTCATCCTTTCAAAGTAATGTACAGTCGGATTAAAACTAACAAATGTAACAGGATTTAATTGAAAGCTAGAAAGTCGACTTTTTCTCTTTATATTTATTGTTTAAATTAATATTGATAGAGGATCAATATCTTAGGTCGAGACAGGATTTCTATGAACATGGTGAGCGTGCAGGTAAGCTCCTCAGCCACCAGCTGAAGCAGTCAGCAGCCGCTGGTATGATAGTGGAGATAGGGGATAACCTGGGGAATAAGATTATAGATCAGAAAGGTATTAACAACCAATTTAAGTCTTTTTATAAGGATCTTTATACTTCGGAAGTAAATGACAGGGGGCGAGTGAAGGATGCCATCCTTAGAGAGGGCAGATAGGGGGGTGCCCCACCTTTTTCGACCCAAGATCTACTTTTCAAGTAGCCAACCTCCCGAGATCTACCAGTCAAACCTACCTTCAAGCGGGGGGGGGGGGGGGGGTGGGTGGTGGTGGTGGTTTGTATCGTGGACCTACGGACTTCAGTGGGGGTTTCATTCCGTCTGCACACGGCGTCTTCTTAACAATAATCAATATTATCTTCCTCCCACTCAGGGTGAAAATGGTAGGTCTTAACTCGTTTCCCCTCAGCCATGCCAACGTTTAGGACTGCGTAACTACTGTTGACGGCTTTCAAGTACTGTTGACAGCGCATGCGCTACCGCACGTATATGTCCCGCGCAATTTTTTTAATTATTATTATTATTATTATTATTTTTTTTTTTTTTTCACCCCTCGCGATCGACTTGGGATCTATCGGCGATCTACTGGTAGACCGCGATCGACTAGTTGGGCACCCCTGGATTAGAGGGTCCCCTGACTGCAAGGGAGATAGAGAATGCGATTCGAAACATGAAGACAGGCAAAGCGCCGGGCCCTGATGGGTTCCCGAGTGAATTTTATAAAACATTTGCCTCTAAACTGATAGCCCTGCTCTGTAGAGTATATGAGGAGGTCCTTGACAGAAAAACTTTACCTCAAACAATGTCACAGGCTATGATCTCTGTGCTCCTTAAGAAAAATAAAGATCCACTTAAGTGTGGATAATACCGCCCGGTGAGTCTACTTGGATGTGATTATAAGATATTGACCAAGGTACTGGCAGCTAGGATTGGGCCTGTTATAAATAAGATAATACATTCTGACCAGACAGGGTTTGTTGCTGGCAGACAACTTTCCAGTAATCTTCGTCGCCTTTTTAATGTGATATACACGGCCGAGGATAACATTGAGCCCGAGATTGTGATATCCTTAGATGCCTATTTGTTCACAGCCCTTGAGAGATTCGGATTTGGTCCTAATTTTCGTTTGTGGATTGAGATAATATGTGCGAACCCCCAGGCTATGGTAAGAACAAATAGTATAATATCTGATCCTTTTCCTCTGTTTCGGTGAACAAGACAGGGGTGCCCCTTGTCACCCCTGCTCTTTGATGTGGCAATTGAGCCCCTTGCAATAATGCTGAGGAATGATGCTGGACTGGGGGGAATACGCAGGGGGATGCAAAACCATAAACTTTCTCTATACGCTGACAACCTCCTCCTTTTCCTGTCGAACCTTGTCACAAGCATCCCGGTGGCTCTGGATATTATCGAAGACTTTGGGAGGGTTTCGGGTTATAAAATTAACCTAGAAAAAAGTGTTATTTTCCCAATTAATAAACAGGCGAGGAGACTATCATTCCAGGCCTATCCTTTTACAACAAACAAAGATAAATTCACCTATTTAGGTGTTACTGTAACAAGTAAATACAAAGACTTATTTAATCATAACTTTAAAGTAACATTGGACAAGGCAAAATTAGATATGGAAAGGTGGTAATCTCTCCCAATATCATTAGCAGGGAAGATAAATTCTGTTAAAATGACTGTAATGCCACGGTTCCTGTTTTTATTCCAGGCAATACCAATTTTCATTCCTAAATCTTTTTTTAAAGAACTGAATAAATGTACATCTACCTTTATTTGGAAAAAAACAGTCCCCCGGATAAGAAGAGAGTTCCTAGAGAGGCAGAGAGAAGAGGGCGGCCTGGCCCTACCAAATTATATGCATTATTATTGGGCTGCTAACCTACATAAGCTGAGGTTTTGGGTCTCACAGTTAAATGATGATGAAACCCCAGTGTGGGTACATATGGAAAGATATGCATCTAGCCCGGTATCCCTACGCTCCCTGGTTTGTGCTCCTCTGCCCTTAAGCAAACACCTTTACACAAACAACCCTGTTGTACGTGACTCTATCAAAATCTGGGTCCAATTCAGAACTCATTTTAAAAACAGAAACGCCCTCCTGTCTGCTCCCGTTTATGGCAATCACTTGTTTTCTCCGGCCCTTGGGGGAGCAGAATTCATTTCACGAGGAACAAACTGGCAAGAATTTACCAGGGAGCTGATCCGACTTGCCCTAGATGTAAACAGGTGCCAGCCAACATATGCCATATGTTCTGGTCTTGTCCCAGGCTCAAAGAGTTTTGGACCAACATTTTTTAAACCTTTTCATCCATCTACGACAAAAATATAGAGCCCGGTCCTCTGGCAGCCAAATGTTGGTCCAAAACTCTTTGAGCCTGGGACAAGACCAGAACATATGGCATATGTTGGCTGGCACCTGTTTACATCTAGGGCAAGTCGGATCAGCTCCCTGGTAAATTCTTGCCAGTTTGTCCCTCGTGAAATGAAGTCTGTGTAACACCTTAAACTGTATTAATCCATGTCTAACACATATAGAAGAAGAATGTATTAGTTCTACTGCCCATCTCCATTCATCGTCCGATATGTCCAACTCTAATTCTTCCTCCCATTTCCTTTTTATGTAATCAAGGGATGGGGAAGCCACCCTCTGGATATTCACATAAAGCATAGAAACTGTCCCTTTAAGAGTCGGGTCCATGTCCAATAGCCCATCTATCCACCCACTCTGTGGTAATTCAAGGGATGAGGAGAATGTCTTTCTCACAAAATCTCGAATCTGAAAGTATCTGAAGCAGCCATTTTTTGTGGCACCAGGGGAAACACAATTAACGATTGCTCAAAGGAAAGCAATAGCATTCTCTTCATTGTTGGCCAGGAGACTGATCTTATTTAACTGGATAAAGGCAGCACCGCCAACACACAAACGGTGGGTAGAGGAGGTGATGGCACACCTAAAATTAGAACATCTTAGATTTACTTTGCAGGGCAACACTAAGAGATATTCTAAGGTCTGGCAGCCTTTTATTTCCTATTTTGAACGTGAGTTTTCATCTGCTCCAACATAATTGGCAGCTTCTGAACCCCCCCCCCCCCCCCCCCTTTTTTATTTTTTTAAATTGTTTTATTATTATTATTATTGTTGTCATTTCTATTTATGTATTTATTTTTAACCCGAGAGTGTCTGGACTACACGGGTGGTGGGTATGTCTGATGTCTAGTAGTAGGATCTGTCTTGTTATTGTTCTGTCTGTGTACTGTCCTGGGCCCTGTACCACGAAGCTCGCTTAGAGGGTTAGCGAGGTATGTTGAGCTCCAAGCCTGGGTTAGTTGTACCACGAAAGTCGATCTCTTTTAGCGTCGCTGTATCACCATGGTGACTTATGCTCGCAACCAAACCTGGTCGGGAGCAGTTTTTCGGCTTAGTCTAGCCGGAGATCGGCTACTTAAATCGGCGTGCGCAGCTTCCTAGCCCCTCCTCTGACAATGGCGTCACCATTTGTGGGTGTTCCCGTGGACCCCGGCGCACTTCTCGTACAGGCGTCTCTCCGTAGACAAGGGTTTTACGGGACAGAACCGATCCCTTGGCTTTGTCTGACGATATTCCGATTTCAGACTTTATTGTCATTGTGCAAACAACGAAATTGGGGTTCTTCATGAGAGATACAGATTCTCATCAGAGGGTGTTCGTTATTTGATCGTCCTTTTGGACCTTATGTAGACAATGATTACTGTTGCGCATTGTATCTCAGTGACAGAGTGCTAGAGTGGAGGTAGCGCGTCAGTCACTTGAATTTCTGCGCAGGGGGTTAGACTCCGAAGTGACGCGAATTTATGTGAAGCATAAAAAGTCCTAATTCTCATGAATATGGAATACTTATTCACAAAAAGCTTATGGAATTATATTATTGTGCTTATTTTGAACTTGAACCCATATTTTCTATGGGGGTAAAATGCATGATGATAGGCCGGCGAATTAGAACCCCGGTCGCTGGCGTTCGGGTCTTATACTAATCCACTACGCTACAGCCGCTACCACTCAGCGGTCGAAAACATGCGATACAATTCTTAAATATGGTGTATTTAAAGTGAATTCCCTAAATGATAGAATAAGGCAGGATGGACGTTGCTTATGCATTTTTTAAATCATCATCATTCTATTTGGATTAATGGCGATCAATTCTGCATTTGGCATAGTTATTTTACAGACAATATGCAGAATCTTTTCACTTATACTCATATAGACTGCTTGATCTATCGTATAGGTGAGAAAAATGACGCAAAAAAAGCCCCTTTCACATGAACGCGCACTGAACCTAAAGCGGAAAACCTGGTTCAACTAATTGAATCTAAAGTGAGCTTCGTGGTACCATTTAACTCTGATTGCGAGTTGCGGCTCTGTCGAGCCAGGTTTTCCCAAGAAAGCCTGGGTATGTTCAGCGAGCTTCGTGGTATAGGGCACTGTACTTGTGATGTATGTTTTGAGTCCTACTATTTTGTTTTGTATGGGATGTCTGATGTTTGAATATGAAAATCAATAAAAACACTTTGATTATTATTAAATTAATATTGATATAACAATTAAAAATATATATTTTATTTTACTTACATCTGTATGTCATTGCGGGCCGCCAGGAATGGTTCTGCGGGCCGCCATTGGCCCGCGGGCCGCACTTTGAAAACCAATGCTTTAAATCTATTATGCAGCTTCACTTTTTGACTTACCCATGTCAAAATACATAGGGTGAACTCAGCTAACTGCCCTACACATAACAAAAACCAACCGTTTGATTTTATATATAATTTTAATGTAAAAAAAAAAATGCTACTATTTGATGACGCTGTGCTCAGTCAGCTGCAAGTACAACCGACAAGTCAGCGGGCAACCTGCCGGGTTAATGCCCTCCTCCCAGCCAATCAGAATCAAGCATTCTTAAACGAGGTAGGATAAGGTTTTATAATACCACTGCGCTACATAATGTTTCCACTGCTTATAACCCCCAATAGCTTTTGATATTGGCACTTGGTAGCCGGCCCTTGTGAATATGTGTTCGCAAAATGTCTTCTGGTAAAATGTCTTCTGGTCGTTTTGTGTAATGGAAAATCATGATCTAATTTAAACTTAAACTACTGTGAGTTGATAGCAGAGCAGGACATCTAGTTCCCATTATAACATTGACAAAAACATTTAGTTTCTTTGGAGATGTTGACAGCTATGCGGTACCCTGCTCTGCCCCTGTGGAGGGCGCTGTTGAGACGCCGTGACTCCCACCATGTTTCCCAGACAGCCAGCCCCAATCGCAGCGGGGCAGACGCACTAATGCCACGTATATTTCAGAGCAGGCAAACGTGATGGAAAAGATCAGCAACACACAGTCGGGACGCTCAAAACATCACGCCATTAAAGTGGACGGCAGCGCAGAAAAGGAGGGAGACTTTTAATCAATACACCCGTGTGTGTAAGGACCACAAAGCCATCAAAGGTGCGAGCTTGTCCAAGTTGTGGAGAGTTTTCGGGTGAACTCAACGCCAGTGGTCGGTTCACTACTTAGGTAAAACTGACGTTAGCCCAACTGAGCTAGTTCACTTAGGTTAACGCTCGGGTTAAAAATAGCGTCTGTGCTCACGACACCATGCTAACTCTAGTCATCGTTGACCCCGATGAGAGGCAGTGTCCGACTTTATAAGACTTGTGTTTGATAAAGGGGCTCAGTGTTGGTCCTCAGATTGCGGTATAAAACAGCGCCAGGTCCGGTCGAGGCTTCTCTACTTACTTTAGTGGCGCTAACTTTTTGCCATGCTAGCACAGAGTAGTCAGTGCACGTAGCTTGAAGCGCCCTGAGTCGGTCGCCGTAGAGTCCCATACAGCATGTGTTACTCTTTATTTCCTAAACGCAGATGTTATTTATTCATCGTGAAACACCAGGAGATCAAATGGTGGAGTATGCAAGATGTTTGACTGTCGCTGTTAGCCACTGGGGATCATGGTGCTCTGCCGTGCCCCGGGTTCTCAACGCACACGATGCTCAACCAGTGTGTTGAGAATACTGAACACAAATGCTAAGGGTTCAGCCACAGCATTTCATAGTGATCTTTGCAGGAACAATGAGGATTTCACCCCTAGGAGGAAATCAGAAGTGCGCCCTAACGTCCCTGCTCCTTGGGTCGAGCTAATGGGGGGCCCAGTCATCCAGGGGTCTCTTTATCCCACTCGTTGATATCTAGTGGTATATACACTAATAGGTCCAGCCATCCAGGGATCTCTTGAACCTTTATCCCCCTTAGTTGATATCTATAAATCTTTTACACTAATAGGCCCAGACATCCAGTGGCCCCTTCCCCCTTTATCCCCCTCGTTGATAGGGGGGGGGGGGTAAAGGTTGACATCATTTCCATTTCTGTGATGTAATATTATTGCTCCCCTTCAACACAATTCGTGGCAGCTTGGGCAGTTAGTTGGTCGTTCTATTGGATTTTGCTTCAAGTTTCATATAAGTGAAAAGGTTAAGTCACACTTAAAACGGTTTAATAAAAAGGATGAAATTTATTGCTGAACCCTTACTCATCAATTGTTGATTCATGTTTAAGAACAGGAAGTGTCAAAGGCATTTTCAGACATGGTTGTTATGGCAATGACATTAATGCATGTTAAGGATAACAAATAAGACATGCTCAAATTAAACATAAATCAATGTTTTCACTTTCTTTCCCCCTTGGCATTAGCGAACTAGATCCCCAGGCCGAGGGGGCAGTTGGAAGAGGAAGCGAGGAGAGGACGTTGAGTGGGCTTTGGATCATATCAGACTGGTGGGTGGAGCAGTGCCCGTCGAGTGAAGAGGAAGAGTCACCATGAGGCAACTAAAAGGCAAAGCCAAGAAGGAAACGTCGCGGGACAAGAAGGAGCGCAAGCAGGCCATGCAGGAGGCCCGGCAGCAGGTGGCGACGGTGGTGCTGCCCACGTTAGCCGTGGTGGTCATGATCATCGTGGTCTTTGTGTACGTGGCCACCAGGCCAGGAGAAATAGAGTAGGAACACGCCAGGCCCCGCCTGCCCCTCCAGAGACACAAAACCATGACTGGAGTCGGTTTCTGTCAATCGAACTCTTGAGAATGGCTGTACCCTTCCAGCCTTCTGTCCTCACCAAATACTTTGTCTTTCTTTCTTTTTTTTCTCTTCCCAACCTGATTTCCCTTCTCCAGGAATCAGTTTCAACGACCGGCTTTTGACTTAGGAGTGTATGGATGAATCAAATCTACGAGGCTGTTTGAACTTTAAGAAACATTTGAATTACGAGTGGCTATTCTTTTTTTTCGTGGGATGGATGAAACCAGGATACATTTTGTAATTTTGTATTTGAAAATACAGAGCGATTCATGTTTTTAAGTAGCGATTAAAAAATAATCTCCATTCACCAAAGTGTTCAACTACACAGTGTTATAATTGTGGCCACAGTGTGTGTACTTTTATCTGTTGGAAGATCCCAAAAAGTATTTTTAGCGACTGTATTGCTGATCCATGCTCTTTCCTCTGAATGCCTATTCACAAGGATTACCACTCTCATAATGTCTGCGGAATGTATTGTGAATGATTGCGTTAGGAACACAAAGTAGTAAAATGAAAGCTTATGCAGTCCTCAACATATTCAAAATCATAGCCCCCCCCCCACTACAAAAAGTATTCTGACTCATTAAGACCTAAATTCTGTGTGAATGTAGATGTGAAACGCATATGAATGTGTTTGAAGTAGACAAACCTGCCACAGAATATGATGCCATGTGTATTTTCCATCCAAACGCTACATTCTCTTTCTTAAGTTATTGACGACCATGATGATTATGGAATCACCTCATGACATCTGTGCAGATGTAAAATATGTGCCTTATACCCTTCTGAGAATGAATTGCCATTAATAAAATGTTAGAAAAAGAAAATACTTTCCCTTCAGACATTTATCTTAAACAGAGTTTTTATTCTATATTCTAAGATGTCTGATTTGATGGAGGTTGGTGAAGAAGAATTGAGTCGTTTGTTCCTGTACGATCCTGCTTCCGGCTTCTCGTGGGTCTTTGTCAGACTTAAATAAAATAACAATTAACTGCATTTATATAGCACATTTGAAGACCGCCAACTTGCATTACATACTGTTAATGCGGTATGATATCAACTACTACCAGACTTTCGTAACCGGTCTCGGTATTAGAAAACATACATGTCAGAAGGCTGACCCATTCAACTACGTGATTCAAAGCTCAGCATGCCCTGAAAACATTGAACAGTGTTGGATTCAATCAATGTTGTGTTCTGCATGGTCCTGCAGACAAACTGATAAACAAGTTACATAAAATGCTACTGACAACCAAGATTTTATTACAAGATTTTTCATAATTATACCTAATTATTTTAAGTAGAATTAGTAGAAAGTATGTTTACTTGCCTAAGTAAGATTGTATAATCTGTCTAATCGAGGTCAGCCAATAATTTGGGCAAATATTCTCATAGTTGACCAACAGAGGGCGCCAGAGGATAATGTGTAACACATTCTCCGTGCTTTTTTATTTTCTTTGCAAATTAATGAAGGCTCCTGCAAGTAAAGTTTTTTCGAAGAGGATATTATATCTTCCTTTTTCTCTGTAAGTTCAGCTTTATTCAACGAATGTAAGGTGACCTTGGGTGTCTTGAAAGGCGCCTCTAAATAAAATGTATTATTATTATTATTAATGTAATGGATAGCTGCTGTCTGAACACTTCAGAACAAGCAACATCGGGACAATAGTAAATATAAAAAAAACAGCTCTCAAATTGAGGAGGTGACTGAGGAAGGCCCTCAGCGTTTTGATAGACCTATCAGCTTGGCCTATTTTACCAGAGTTTAAAGGAACATTGCTGAATAGAGATGGTTTAAAATGTTTTTACCAGGATCATTGGATTTGCTACTATCCTCAAGACACCCCTTAAAGTTTTCAGAACTACTTAGATTGAACAAATAAAAAATAACTAATTTGAGAAATAAAACAGGGTTGCTCAGCAAAGTTAACTGAATCAACATTTACCACACAAATGGAGAGAAATTAAAACATTGTATTTCTTCGGATTTGTGTATGATTTGTGTTTTCCCCACGGAAGAGGGAAACAGTCTTCTACACATTCAGCACAGCCATTATACCGGAAAAATGCTTGCATAAACCCATGATGCATGAGAGGTTCTGGAGGTGTTCATGGAATATCAATGACATTATTAGGAGTGTGCATTTTCTGAAGAAAATGCGTGTGGTTGTGCCAACTCGTCGTGTGCTCAATGTTCCGTGGGCATACCGCATGCTAATACCTTGAGGCTAATAAGCCTGAATTGTTTGCCTTCGGAATGGACGAATCCCCCATTGACTTCCATTACAAAAGAAATGCTTTGTCAGCACCTGAAACAGTGGTCATTTGAAATTGACCCTGTGACACAATTTTGTTAATTATCAAAACAGAACTCCTTGATGGGCACACCAAACTCAACACCTCTAGGGTTCTCTGAAGCGGACTTTGAATTGGTTGAACAATTGTATTTGCATAAATAAAATCAAAATATTATCATAAGGTCGGACAATATTAAGAATTATTTGGCTTACGCGTCAGTGTTTGTCAAATAATGTCAAATAAGGCTCAGATACCAAGTTTCAGATTTTTTTCTAAAATGGGGCACAGCTCACAGCCATATGGGTTTGGCCACTAGTTTTAGTGCCCACTGTGGCCATAGAGACACAACTTTTTGGTTACCTCCGTACTTCAGATTTACGAAGGCTAATTTAATTTGAGTTCAGATTTTGAGTGGTTGATTTGAGCTTTTTTGCCACATTCAGTTTCCATATTAAATACAGTGGGCGTGGAGGCCGGTCCCGAGTGCCACAAAGGAACCATGGAGGGTTTGGACTATTATAAGTTGGATCTTCTAGCGCCGTCCATGGTCCTTTGTGGCATTATGTGGGGTGCAATAATAAGTGTATACCTAGGTGGTGGTGGAGTTGCGGAAAATCCGACCCCGCCAGCGAGATAGTTGGGTCTGGGTTAAGGCCTTGTTGTTTTTGTGTTCTGGGTGTCTTGAAATAAAAGACAGCTCTCGGAGTCGATCAGGGTACGGGGCCCGAGAGATGTGATCACCTTCGAAATCTGACCCCGTGTGGTTCCTTCACTGAGGCTACAATATTATAATTATAAATTAAAAAAAATTCTGCATGGGTTGGTCTCAGAACGTAGACATCCCTTGGTCTAACTACAAAACTAAATGTCGGAGTAGATAATTACCCCAAATAGGGAGGAAGAAATTTAAAAAAAATAAGACATGATTACATTAGTGTGGCTTGCTTTGCAACCACACTATTTAAGTATGTAGCAGGCCTATGTTGAACAGCAAAAAAATGGAAATGGGAGTATGGCATCCTGATCCATAAAGTGTTCTGCATGAATGGAATATTGCTCGACAGAACCCGAACATTAGGTAACACGTTTGTGATTTGGAATGTCTACATAGGCAATTGTTTCCACAACACATCATTGCTGATTCGTAGTTTGCAATGTATGCGATAGGCCTCAAGAAAGTCAGAAATGTCAACGTTTTCCAAAAGAAGCGGATGCATTCAATTCTATTATTGAACGAAATGTTAAATTACTGTACAGCACACATAAATACAAGAATGAGTGATTAGATTGCTTGTCAACCAATGGATTTCTTCATACCCATAAATTAATAATGTGCTATGATGAATAATAATGAAGCATAATAATATTTAATGTTCACCCCACCATAGATGACTTTCTGGTTTGACCTTGCTTGTTCACCATGTAAGACAGAAAACGAAGGTGGCGTGGCAGAGTTCACCCAACTACACACAGAAGTTCACAACCTGACCAGTCTCTCATACTTCTCATAGGAGTCTACTGGAAAGATAAGATATGGTACATTTATATTATAATGAATTAACAAAAACACAAGGGCCTGGACTGAATTCATTCCCATCTAGACACACTTCAGTCCCCTTTAAGTTAAAAAAGTAAACTAAACACAAAATTTGTTCCAGCATGAATTACTTGCCTTGTACTCTGCCAGATACCCTTATTTTCCACTCTGCACTAGAAACAAATATGTTAAAAGGAGAATTTCCAGCTGTTGGGCAGTAGACTTTTGAAAAATTGCATGAACACATTTTAATAAAACAATTAGTGCATCTCTCCATATAATTTCCTCACTAAATAAAACTCCAAACATTCCTCATCCATAGTTTTACTTTGAAGCTGGATCAACAATTTGACTAGTGACTCTAGGTTACTCATGAAAGGGGATTTGAAAAGTGTGAATCATTTTGCACTTTTCATTTTGGAGTGTGTCAGAGTATTGGATAGACACGCACCAGATATCTGAGCTAATGGAATTTCATTTTTCAATTAACAGAAAATTGGCTTTAATTAAAATGGTTATAACATGAGTAGATCCGTTTCAATATTATCACAGGGTTGATTTTTGAAACCACAGTGATGTTGGTTGGACCTGGCTTGGACTCCGTAATACCCTATTTATTTTCAATTTGCTTTGCTATTGGGTTGAACGAAATGACCATTTCAGGGAGGACCTTGAAGGCAGACTTTGATTGTGGTTATCTATAATCCTCCTCAGAGTTCCAAAAAGACTCTGAGTGTGAAATAAGGAAAATGCTTTGGCCTGCCCCTGTTCAAAAAGGATAATTACACACTTGGAAGGTGTATTCCTTTGCTAACATGCTATTCATATACAAATATGGATTGCATTTTCAGTTAATGTTCAACTGGAAGTGTGTTATGTTATTCACTTTCCTTCCTAAATATAAAAATACCTTTTAAAAAAGAAAGCAAATCCAATAAGCAGCACACAGCTACCAGCCTTCCTTTTCATCAATGAAAAGCTATGACATGGAAAGTTTTACAGTAAACTACAGGTAAAGCTGAGCATATAGCAATCTATTTGCTGTCTTTAAATAATAATAGCCGTATCTATTTTTTAAGCGTAATAAGGGAAATCTGACCAAATATGTAGTACGAGCAAGCATAATCTTCTAGCAGGATGACGTGAAGAGGTTTTAATAAATTTTGATGGAATGCTGTGATTCCTTAGTCCGAAAACAACCACAATCTCTACAGGAGTATCCCATCATGCATCAGACATTAGATGGTCTGTACACTGTTCACGTGTTATGTGGGCCTACTGTAGTCAATTAACAAGATTCAATGAAACTACTATGATTTAGAAATATAAATGATTCAATACATTCATCTTTAATTATTTATAGACTACTATACTACACTATACTTTTCTATGCTACACTACTCTACACACTACACTATCATACAATGCTATACTAAAGTACACTACACTATGCTACTCTATACTACACTATACTATCACTCCTATGCTACACTCCTATACAATATAAATGTTGAACAGAAACATACAACTTAACAAACAATTGAATGGTAGAAACAGGTAAATTCATGGTTAACAACACAATATTTTAAGTCAGAATCAATTATCAAACAGATATTGCTTTGAGGTTGATGAGAATACATTATTTGATGCAAATCATGACCAAGTAAGTAAAATGGGTGCAAAAATGCCAGAGCACTAATTTACATAGTGGAGTGAGTTTGGCTCCCTTCACACTTGGCTGCCCATGGTTTGCTCCAAACTCTCCCTTAGGTGCCATGTTAATTACAGGCGCCTGCGACTCATGTGACCAACATGAGGAGACCATTGAGGGCCCAGGAGCTGGAGATTAGTGTTATAGTGAAGGGGGCGATGTGGAGTTCACAGACAGTTCATACATCATTTATGGGTATGTGACATGTGCATATAGGCTCACAATAATTTGTCATAATAATATATTTATAATTCAGTATTAGCAATAATATGTTATACATTAGTTATAATATTATAATAGATAATAATAGATGTCATTAACTTGGAAAAGGTGAGGTTGAAAATGATAAAATAATACCTTGAGGAACCAGACCCGGCGCCAGACACAGATTTGCGGGGGGGCCTTGCATTGCCCTGCGGGGGGCACATGTTTTTAGGCCAGAAATGTAAAGTCATAGTTCGATTTAATCGGGGGGGTTCTCCCCCGTGATATATATATATATATATATATATATATATATATATATATATATGTAAAGGAGCTGTAAATAGGCCTATACGCAATTATAACGTGAGAAAGAAAGAGCAGCAATCTTACCATGTCTAACTCACGTGAACAAAGTGCAGGGCCGTAGCGCAAGCGCAGGCTAAATGCACATCTAATAATAGGCTACTAAATAGAATTTAAAAACGTACAGAATCATTCACCTCCTAGTATAGGCTAAACATTCTCTAGAGACTTTTTTTATTATTGTTACCAGCAGGACACGAAACTCAACTCATACCCAACGTGAGTCCATAACGTATCCTGTCCAATTACGTTGTATCCTGTGCAACGACAAATAAAGGCTTCTTATTCTTCTTCTAAGTTGTGTGTATCTAGGCTATTAAAGTATAGCCTAATAATTACTGCATATTTTAATTTTCTACATCTCCCAGCTCTCTTACCCTCAATATAACACAATAGGTAGGCCTAGCCTACACTGTAAAAAAAAATCTTGTCAAAATTACGGTGAAAAACTGGCAGCTGTGGTTGCCATTTTTTCACCGTAAAAACCACAGTGATCTTGTATATGGATTCACGGTAAGGTATATTAAGACATCTAAAACCAACAGTTTCAACATGTTACAATTAAGGGCAGTTATTTTTAAAATAACAGTGAAACTGCATGTAGGCTCATGGTATATAGCTGTATCATTCACAATGCAGCCCTGTTGTTTTTTAAGCGAAAAACTATTCATTCCACATCATTTATTGCCCTATTTTATGGTTCAATCCTGCTGAAACAACAGCACAATTGTGTTGCTCAGCCGTAGAATTCACAGTTTATTCATGTTGCCTTTAAGGGGAATTCCCATACATTTCACATAATTAATTACCTAATTTTAGGGTCAAGTCCTGTTAAAATCTGAAATAAGAATAATCTGAGTGTTACCAGCACCGGTGGATGACAGCATCACTGGACAAAAAAAGATTCATTCAAACATTCATTACACTCATTACCAAAATTAAACACAGTAGTAGCCAGCTATTCAAGCAGTTATATCCACATCTTGAATAATCAATAACCTTACTTTTCTTTTGTAACTCAACAGATGTATTAAACATACTCTATGCACATTGATATTTTGAACGTTATCTGTAAAACACAGCACATCTATGCAAGAAGGACTTAAAAAAAACCCAGAAAAGATAAATTAAATAAATAAATTAAATTAAATTCCAATAACAGCCCCCATTCTTACACTGTAAAATGTGATAAGTTGCGTTTACTTGGAGGAGTCCAGGAAACCGGTTGCTTTGAACAAGTCAAGTACATTGAAATATAATTTTCAAGTAAGGTGTACTTAGCCTCCATAGTACACCTAACTTGAAAATTCTATTTCAATGTACTTGACTTGTTCAAGGCAACCGGTTTCCTGGATTCCTTCAAGTAAACGCAACGCATCACATTTTACAGTGTATGCACATATAAGAAAATAAGTAATAAGAAATAAGTCTTGGGGAACAGTCCCAGGGAGCCGTCTCGGCACAAGTGCAGGGCGTGGGTCGTTGCGGCTGAGTGTGTGTGTGTGTGTGTGTGTGTGTGTGTGTGTGTGGACGCTGGAGTTCCTTCAGAGGTGTGTGTGGACGCTGGAGTTCCTTCAGAGGTGTGTGTGGACGCTGGAGTTCCTTCAGAGGTGTGTGTGTGTATGTGTGCGCGAGAGAGATGCATCTGAAGGCAGGTGCAGGGCAGTATGTAGGCCTACGTGTGGCACCGCTAAAGGAGTGGCACCACTTGGTTGGGTTAATTAGTCTCTCTCCACTCATGATCTGCTAGATCAGCGATGAGGGTAAGGACCCTTGGGCTTACCGACAGTTGCCTCTTACTTTTTTTCGTCTCAACCTTTGTGCCCTTCTCTGGATTGATGTTGAAGAAACACCTATGTAAAGAAAGAAAACAAAAAAACCTCAGTGGTTTTTGAAGCACCCAAATACACACGGTGTACCGTGTTCAGACACCTTGGACTGAAATTCATTTTGTAGTGCTCTTCCTGTGCCGCCTGGCAGAAGAAAGGGGATGACGATCCCGCTGCTGGGTTGTTAACCGTTCCATGCCCTCCCCCTCCCACACACACACACACACTTACCTCTGAAGGAACTCCAGTGTTGACCTCAACTGCACTGGATAGTGGATGTTCAGGCAGTAGTAGCTGGCGAACATTACGTTGATGGCGGCGATGAATTGGGTGATGTTGTCATTGACGATCTTGCCATCAATGCTCAGCATGAATCTATTGGCACTGTAGCAGGAGGCTCCTGTAAAGATTTAAATATCAGGCATTACAGGTTTGTTAGTAGTGAAGGGTCACCGCTCATCTGTTGAGAATGTGTAGGATTCACCGGAGACTTCTACATAATAGGAGAGAATCTGCACCTTTAAGGTCTTGTACAGCTATTTTGCACAAGAAAAGACCTGAAGTGTGCAGTTCATCTCCTTTTTTATATTACAGTTGGGTTCAAAGCCACAGCTGGGGAAAAATAAACAGAAAACAAAAACAGAAACAACTCACTTACCACACACAATGATGCATGGTGTCGCGGGCAAGCAGTCCACCTGAACGTCAGCTGCCTGGTTGGTTTCTTCAGTGTAGTGGAACAGGGTTGCCTCGTCTTCATTGAAGTAGGAGAGCAGCAAAAGCAGCATATCCTTCAAGTCATCCGAGCAGCCCTCCAACTGCCCTCTCTGGAACTTCAGCTTGGTCAATGTCTCAAAGACTCGCCTGGTCTTGTTTCCACAAACAGTTGCCATGAAGTTTAGGAGCTGTTTTCCTTTTTTCCCCAAACTTCTCAGGAATGTCTGTTAGTGGCTGTCCAGTTAGCTCCTGGTAGTGGGAAGAAATCCCAATTTCGTGAAACAAAAAAGGCCACTCTTCTCTCAGCGTTTGAAGCGCTGTTCCACTGTTAATTGCCTTGCGCTGTGAATAGTATGTAGACGCTATCAACTCCTTCACCTCGTCTGGGTTGAAAGTGCCTTGTTCACACAGAATCCACATTTTCTCTCTTTTTTCATTTTGGCTTCCCAGGTTTTCTGAGATTGGCATGAACTTCATGTCCCACTTAACACAGCCGTAGGTATCTTGGACGGACGCTTTCAATATTGCTGGGACCTCGTCTGTATCAGATTAGTCTGACACTGGTTTGCGTTTTTGTATTCTTGGGGTTGAATGGCGCTTTTTGTTGTCTATACGGGCTTGAAGCTGTTTAACAACACTGTGGTATCCGGTCCCCACGACTTCCCCTTCGATAACATCCTTTAATGATTGAGGATACTTGCCAACTAACTTTTTGGCTATTTCTGTGGAAGCTTGCTTTGTAGGAGACGGACACACCTTCATCATCTCTGTTGCAACGATTCTGATCATTTCTCTTCTTAAACTCGGTACAGGTCTCTTGCCTCTCTCGAGACATTGGATCAGAGCCTCTGGAAATTTCTCAGTACGAACTTCAAAACGGTCAACCCAATCGGCATTGAGCAGGTTGCTAGGTGATGGACAAGGTGACACGGAGGAGCGAGAGGAGGTAGGAGAGGTGAGAAGGGATGATGAAGTTGAAGGGTTAACATCTGGCTGGCTCTGGGTTCCAGGGCCCTGAGCTGGCCCTGCCCCCAAAAAAATAGGCTTATATAAAGCTGTGTCCAAATTCAAGCAGAGAATTCCAAGCAATCTCAGTTCACACTAGGGATGGGCACGAGTAGTAATTTCCAAACTCGAGTGATCGATGGAATTCCTCGAGGATCAATCGAGTACTCGTTTATCTATTTTTTTTTTTTTTTTTTTTAACCCTAACGCTAACGGCAATATCACCAACCCAACATGTAGCCTAATGCTTATTCTCAATCAGTCAGAGTCAGAGTTATCAGAGACTATTCATTATTTATTAATATAACCTATTATTAATTATTACATTACATATTATTAACGTTCAAAAGTAAACACATCCTTAACAATAACAAATAAATATGCGTCGAACAAAGGCCAGTAACAATCACCGAACAAAGGCCTGTAACGGTTTAAAAAAAAGAACGAAACATTATGCGAAAACCGAAATCAATTCTTTGTGAGAAAAAAAATTCTTTGTGGAGACAGACGAGAGCGCATTCTATTAACTATCAGTCCCGCGGCGGAGAACACTCTCTCCGCTGGCACGGAGGTGGCGGGGATAGCCAGGTGCTGCTTTGCCAGAACGCTCAGTTTTTTGTACCGATCCCCGTTTGACTTCCACCACTCCATGGGGTTTTGATGTGGACGGATGCATGGCTCATTGAAATACGCTTCTAGCTCGTTGACATCGCTAGTATTTACGTAGTAGTACTCCCCGAAGAGGGTGTCAAGTGCCTCTGAAGTGCTTTCGACGCTGCAGGCTTGTGCTTCACTACTTTCCCCCATGTCATCTGGGCCTTGCAATGTAACCCCGTCATGCAGTTCCGACAGCTTCTCTTGGGTGCGGAGGCGAAGTGCTGGATCCAAAAACCGAAGGTGTTTGTGTCTCGGGTCAAGCGCAGAAGCAAGGATTGCTGCGCGCACGCACACACACACACACACACACAATTAATAAATGTAAATTTGTTTTAGTGGCAAAAAACCTAACTATTTAAAGAGCAAAGCAATATTAATAAACAGCCAGCGGCTTAATTAATTACCTTGGCTGATATTTTCTTCAAGCGGCCTTACACGGGTTCGGAGGGAGCCGGCGACGGTTCTCTTGAAGTCCACTACAAGCTTTGATTCCCCTTCCATTGGCTCAAGATGCTTTTCAAGCAGGCTCTTCGCGACTGGAGCACCATGGGCAGAGACACATGAGTCTCAGTGCAGAGAGCTGCGGTCGCACATTTGAGGGACTTCAGTGATGGCAAGATCTCTTCAATGCTCTTCCACATTTCGTCCTTCAGCTCAAGGGTCCTCGCATCGGCCAGCTTCGTCACCGTCCTGTCCGAAAGCGCTGCGGTCACAGCCCATCTCTGCTCGTGCAGT
This sequence comes from Gadus chalcogrammus, assembly GCF_026213295.1. Taxonomy (NCBI): domain Eukaryota; kingdom Metazoa; phylum Chordata; class Actinopteri; order Gadiformes; family Gadidae; genus Gadus; species Gadus chalcogrammus. The sequence continues at coordinate 23,429,846 of NC_079427.1, forward strand.
CGCTCCATAATTTCAAAAATTGAGTTCCATCGTGTCCGGCAGTATTGGATCAATTTGTGTGTTGGGAGATTTTGTAGCGCTTGCTTTATTTTTAAAGGGGACTTATTATACCACCAGGTGTGCCTTACAAGCCGTTTCGAAAATCTGCCTAATATGACATCACTAGTGGGTGTGTCCACCTAGATCTGTGCTGGATAGATCTATCTACCAGCCTACCCAGTGGACTGAAGTAAACATTGCTCATCTATCCAGCACAGATCTAGGTGGACACACCCACTAGTGATGTCATATTAGGCCGATTTTCGAAACGGCTTGTAAGGCTAATCACACTCACACCTGGTGGTATAATAAGTCCCCTTTAAAGCATTAGATGCCACTGTGCTGTGGTGGAAGTGAGAAATCAACTTGCTGCACGCTGCGACCACACGGTTGATGTTCACATTTTTAAAGCCGTCATTAATTGCTAATTGTAGCGTATGGGCGAAACAGGGAACTGATTCCCACTGGAGCAGCTGCTGGTTTGCCAGGACCATGTTGCGTGCATTGTCATGCACACATGCTACTACTTTATCGTGAACTCCCCACTCCTCAGTGACAGCTCGGAGATGAGCAGCGATGTTCTCTGCTGTGTGTCTCTCATCCGAGCTACGAGTCTCCAGCACCGCTGTCTTCAGGTCCCAGTCATCTCCCACATAGTGACAGGTAACTGTAACGTAGGACTCAGTTGTGAGGGAAGTCCACGCGTCTGTTGTTATTGCAACCTTTTTGGCTGTCACCAGGTCGGCCTTTAACTGCTCCCTTTTCTCCGCGTACATTTTCTCCACTCGAGCAGTGATGGTGCGCCGCGATGGCACCGTGTATTCAGGCTCTATAAAGGCCATTAGATCCTGGAACCCCTTGTGATCCACAAAACTCAGAGGCAGCATCTCTTTTGTGATCATTTATGTAATCAGCGTTGTGATTTTCTCTCCCCGGCCGGGATTACAGCTACGTTTTGCGGCGGTGAAAATAGCCGACACACTAGGTTGCTGCGGGTCTGCTTTACCGAACACATCGCCGTGTTTTAGGAGCATATGCTGCCGCATAGTACTTGTCGTACTTTGATAGCTCAATTTGGTTTGACATAATTTACATTCAACCTTATGATCTCCTATTTCAGAAAAAAAAATCCAGACTTCGCTTCGTTTTGTTCTAACCGCCATCTTTTAACGTATTCGTTGTGCGCACGGCACGCACCAGTGGCGCCAAACAGAAAATTTATACATTTTCAGAAAACTTTAACTCGAGTTTGTGTTTCCTCCAATCGAGTTCATTTGTAACGAGTAGTACTCGAGTAATCGATTCCTCACGCCCATCCCTAGTTCACACACATTTTTCTTTCAACTATGCACTACAAACAAACTACATGCCACAGTGCTGTATCCCAGCAACAGCTGCAGTCAGGTCACATGAGATTAAACTGATCAAACAACCAAGCTGACATCTTTGGTTATGTAAAGGGATTTCAATTGAGTTGTACTTACATGTTTGCTTCCAAGAAGCTACAAGTTTTCTGGCTTGTATTGGTCGTAAAACAGACAGGAGATCAGCCTCTTGGACAAACTGGAAATCATCAATGGTCCCCACTCCCAGAGACTGCAGTGTCTCCTCCACAATATTCAGGATGGATCCAGGGAGGTCCGGTAGAACACTTGAAATTGAACTTCTGATGTCGTCTCGATCGTCCATTTCTAATAGTAGAAAAAAGATCAGTTTTAGTGAATAGTTCAAGTTTCAATTAGGCCTATTGTGCCAACACACCATGTTTCAATGGAACAAATTGGTATCCATCTTTCCAGTAAGAAGGTAATGGATAAAAATCAGCCAAGTCGTAAATGTTAAGACAGCACATCTCTTCCTGTTCTTTCTTAACTGAGTACATGTGGAAATGAGGTAAAAACACAGTCCTGTATTTTGTCACTACAAAATAAATTCTCTCATTTCTTAGCAAAATAATCCCAAGTTCAACAAAGTTCACAGAATCTTTTCCAATCACAAGGAACTGTCCTTTTTTGTACAATGTACCCTTGTAGGACATCTCAACTGCAACCTTTGTGTCCATCTCAGTAAAGCCAAACTCCCTGACAGCATCCTGGATAACTCCACTGTAAAGTGCTACATAGAATGGAGAACTGTCTTTGACCTGCAGAATAGCCTGGCCGAGGGAATCTGCTGAAAGATAAGCCTGCAGCATTTGGTGTCTTTGAGAGAGTGTCAAGCAGAGGTTTTTGAAATTCTTCAGATTCCTTGCACATCTCTTAAAATAACTGTGCTTACTCTCAAACCTCATCGTCCAAAGTCTAATCAAGGGCCCACATTTCAGAGTAAGTGCTGGATAATGGCGTACATAGTGATGCTTTGGTCTCAGTGTTGTGCTTGGAAAGAGAGATTTTCTTGACTCCAAATACTCTGGAATGAGAACGTCAAGAAATGCAACCTGTGAGACAGATATTTTCGGAGCACAGACCATGTCCACAATATCCTTCAGCTGCAGAGTCAACTGCCAAACATCATCATCTGTGTCTTTCACTCTGTCACCTATCAGAAGAGGCAAAAGCCTGAGAAAATGCCAGTTCTGTATCGCCTGTCCTGACAACTTTTTTGCAAGAGGTTTGACTTTGCTTGGCTTTGTAGAAGCATCAGACGAAAAGTACTTAAACTGACAAATGCGTCGATTGAGAGTAGAATAAGAGAACCATTTCTTTTGCTTTATGAAATATTTCTGATAAAGCGCCATGTCATACGCCAAAATGCCTTCAAAGATGTCATGTGCCAGACATGGAGGCAGTCCTGGCTGACAAACATGGAAGTGGTGTAAAGAATTGAAGACTGAATCAAACTTCACGCCTTCAGGAGCATCTTAATTTTGAAGGCGCTCAAGAGCAGAATTGTACTTCTCAATTGTGCGCAATGGTCCACATATATTTGGATTGTCACTCTGAAATTCATTCCGGGTAACAAGACAATACCGACAAAAGTACTTTGAAAAAACTGAAATTTTCGGTCAAGCCAAAAATTGAAGTCATTTTCTCTGCACAGTAGCACAAGTGACATATGGTCAGTGTCAGACCTCACATGTAGTGGTAAATTGGCAACAGACATATAAACAGCAAGCACTTTATGCTTCACCTTTGCGGACCCCAGCGAATTACTGACCTCAAATGAGTCTTGGTAAAGCACGAGTTTTAAACTGGATGGATTGTTCTTGAAAAACTCGCTCTGTTTAAATAAGCTACCATCACTAATGTCACTCAAAACCCCCATCTCTGACTGTTCTGTCACATGTGCACTCTGATCTAGCCAAAGCTTAGATTCTAGGAAATGTCTCAGAGTGTCTTTGATGGGAACATAGTATGCAAATCTGTCTTTTCCATTTTCATCTCTTCCTAAGAGCAATTTCTTTGGCTCCACATAATGGAACATTTTTTTGAAAGTCTCAGTTCTTGAATATACAGTCCTCATTGGCCCCGTGTGACATTCAGTAAAGAGATCAGACTCTTTGACAGAATCACAAGCTTTAGCTATGTCATCATCAGAGAGCGATGTCATTTTGTAGTAAAGAACGAAGTCTGCTCAAAGTATATGCCTGACCTAACTCGTGAATGTTAACCATCTCCTCAACAATACTTTGAATGGTCGAAGCAGGAAGCAGAAACTTTCCCTGCAATTTCAAATAAAACATACTCACATTTCTCAAATACAGATCACCAAAATCTCCTGATGTATCCATATCCTCATCCTCTCTCCCCTCCGTCTCCATCACATTTCCAGTCTCTGTAACTTCAGTTGTAGCTACGCCTACCGCTGACTCTAATGACTGCCTTGGTAAGTCCCTGTATATGTCATGAATTGTGCTGTCTGTAATGTCTCCATGTTTTCGTGAAATGTGAGATGTAAGTGAAGATTTGATTTTAAAAACACTTAAACATCCACTCACCGGACAGCATACTTGGTGTCCTTCCTCCAGGTGCTTTTTCTGATGACCCAAAAGGTCCTTGATGGTTTGGCATTGGTGGCTGCACAAGGCAACTGGGCACCTGTAAACACCAACGACAGCACCAACATGATCAGATTCAGGCACATTGTGTTTGCGGTAGAAGTGTGTTTTAAATGCACCATACCTGACAAATGTCTTAGTGCAACCAGAGCCATAACATTTAAACAAACAATGTGGCTCATTTCTATGAAGTTTGCAATGGATAACATAACCCCTTAGTGTTTTTAACGATTTCCCACAGAAATTACACTGCCACATTTCTAGCTAGTTGTTGTACCAAATATGAAACTTAAGATTTTTCTGTAGTACCCATTGGACTTCAACATTCATTATGCAACAATAGGATACACACTAGTACAATATATAATAAACATTTTTTTTTTATCATGAACCAAATGTGTGCAAAGTAAATGCCTGGCCTTACTGAACACGTATGCAGCTTCAACAACATTCAAATCCTTACAACACCCAATGCATGCATGTGGACTGAGAGCCTGTGCATGCACTACTCAAGCGAAATTTAGCAGGTAGCCCATGGGCTGCTTTGCAACAAAATACAACTTCACACTGCTGCAGCCCAAGATAAAAATAAATATTACCTTAACAGAAAGAGCGGTAAAAAGGAATTATCTGCTATCAATTTTAATAATGAATCAAATCTGTACAAAGTATGCCTGACTAGCTTAGCTACACCGGCTTCGAAACTGAAAATTACACGTGCACGTTGCCTGACAAACGCCACACCAGTGTGCAAATACTACTCAAGTAAAGCGAATTTCACACGTAGCATGGGACACGTGGGGCTGCTTTGCAACAAAAATACAACGTTACTGCTGCAGCCCAACATAAAATTAATAAATATTACCTTAACAGAAAGCGCGGTACAGAGGAATTATCCGCCACCAATTTGACTACTGAATTTAGTCTGTACAAAGTATGCCTGACTAGTTTAGCTATCCCGGCTTCGAAACTGAAAATTAAAACTACACGTGCACTTTACCTGCCTGATTAACGCCACACCAGTGTGTTGACACTACTCAAGCAAAGCTTAATTCACACATAGCTCAAAAACTATGTGTGAAATAAAAAACTCAAAGCTGCATGGGGTTTCCCAGGCTAGTATGGATGGGCAAAATGCCCGGGCAGAATGCCCGCGCTAATGAGAAAAAAACGAAGTCTCTAGCACTACAATGTCCACACACCACTACACCTTACTTAACGCCTGTGTTGCATTTCATCATCAACAAGATTGAAATCATTAACAAAACAAAAGAAAGGCACATGGACGTGCTGACTTTGACCTTTGAAAACTGCAAAGATGAGGAACGTCTCTCTCATACAGGTGACTTCTGATTCAGCTGGATTGAAAGGGATCCGTCTTCGCCGTCTTCTTTTTTATATAGGGAGGGGTGGGATTTTGAGGGCAGGTCGCCACCTTCTGTGCAGGAGGTACAGACTGTACAGACTGTAGTCCTACGATTAAATACCATACAATACCATACGATTAAATACCATACTGTACAGAGTACAGAGGGTACAGACTGTAGGCCTACGATTAAATACCATAGGCCTGACTATGGTAATAATGCAGAAAATGGATAAAAGAATAAGGGGTAATACTAAAGATAGAAGGAAAACAAATTATATGAATTGGGCTAGTATTTCTCAGGAATCTAAAGCAAAGCTAAATCTAAGGTCACTGAATTTGTAATCCCTGCTAGGCCTATTGCACCAAGTCATATGTTCCAGACTGGACATAGGACTATTGTTGGAATTGTGGGCTATTGATTCTCAGCACTTGCGCACGGTAACACTGGACAATATTTTGGTCAGTAGAATCCACACAGACCAACTTTATGCACCTTGTGGGTTAAATGTACATTGTTTGTTGATTTTTTTTATCTGTGGAAAGGCTGATGCCTAAATTAATTATACAGTAATGTGCTGTTTTTAATATTACAATCTATTACCATTTCCATTTCAGTTTTTCACCCTGTATTTCACGTACTAAAATAGTAAAAAATATCATTGACAGCACGTTTTTGATTTAAGGTATTTACACTGTGAATAATACAGTAATGTGCTATTTTTAATATGACTGTCCAATGCTGTCACCATTTCAGCTTTTCACCATATATTTCACATGTTAAAACAATTAAAAACAACATTTTTGACCGTTTTTTTATTTATGGTAATTCTGTGTTTATTCTACAACAATAAACGTTTTCTAGCTTTACAGTTTTTTTCTGTTGCCATTTCACAGTTTTTCACTGTAATTTTCACGGACATTTTTTAGTGAATTTAAGTGAAGTACGACGAGAGTCTGGTAGAACCAGGCTAGGCCTAGCCTATCTTCAACATGGAATTCGGAAAACGGAGATGCAACTATCTGTAGCACTTGTGTTGGACCAGTTAAAGCCACATTTATAATATTTCTAGATCCCTGCATTGTGTAATAAGGTACAATCTGCACCAGAGTTATGGCAAACTGTAAACAACTTTATTATGTTCAGTTTCCCTTTTTAAAGTGAAAATGCGATGTGATCCATATTGCAGGAATATTTCACTGGGCTCATCCAACAGAAGATGAAGCACTCATTCAGAATAGACAAAAAACGAGCCAACAATAGGCTAGCCTTTGATTTAAACAAATATCAACAATGTTATAAATTCATTAATTTAGCCTATGACAAAAAATATTTGCGCAGTTACCAACAAGACATTTTCATTTACATTTTTGTTTGTATTGAAATAACACACCCAGCAGAAACAACACACTCAACAACACTTGCCCGATGCTGTGTATTTAGTGAACATAGAAGGCCCAGATCCCCCGGCTCGGACGCCTGTAATTGATTGATTGTCTTTATTTCTAACATGTAAGCAATAAAAAAACATGATTATTAATTAGGGATGTCCGATATTGGCTTTTTTGCCGATATCCGATATGCGATATTGTCCAACTCTAAATTTTCGATTCCGATATCAGCCGATACCGATGTCGATATTTGGGTTATTTTTCCTCAAACCTAATTTAGGTAACATTACATATCTCCTGTTGTGGAATAAACACAACATGCTTAATGTTATTGTGATGCCCCACTGGATGCATTCTTGAATGCAACAAGGCTTTCCAAATGTTAACATTGTCTGTGCAAAATAAGAAAAATACTTCAACTTAATTTAAGGGAAAAGTGCCTTGTTTTTTTTTGTTGTTTTTTTTCAAAAAAAATCCGATACCGATATTACATTTTTATGCTAATATCGGGCCGATAATATCGGTGGGCCAATAATATCGGACATCTCTATTATTAATCAATTAATGATTATCAATTGATTATTAATAGATGAAATAAAAAATAAAAGAGACAACAAAAAAAAACACAAAAGAAGTAAAATTAAAAAAAAAACTTTCTACATGCTCGAAAGGGGGTAGGAGGAAGTAAAAAAAACGTATCTAGTCCTACCCCTTAATAGATCAATTTAGCTTGGATAGATGTCACCAACATGTCAGTATAATAAAAGCTATAATAATTCATATAAATATGAATACAGAATAATTGTGTGTATATATATTTATCTACTTATATATATCTACGTATATTTATAAATAGTCAATATAATCACATACAAATATTGGAAACAATTATATATATAATTATAAACAATTATATATATATATACACTATAAACAATTCATAATACATTATAAATACATACATGTATATTATAAGTTACTATATATATAGATATATAATATAAACACAAATACCATGTATACTACAAAACTACAGTCCACATATGTCAATGTTACAGAGGCTTTTCTAAATTTCTGTACTTTGTGAAGATGATGTCTTTATATTTGTTTTTGAACTGTCTTATGCTTTGGCTTTTCTGTACTTCCACACTTAACTTATTCCACAATTTAACTCTGTGGATGCTGATACAAAAGCTCTTTTTTGTTGTGCGTGCGTGGACCTTGAAGTTCAGCTGTCCCCTTAACTTATAACGTCCCTCCCTTTCAGAAAACATTGCCTGTATGTTTTTTGGTAGCATATCATTTCTGGCTTTGAAGATTGTTTGGGCAGTTTTGAATTCAACCAGATCAGGAAATTTGAGAGTTTTGGACTGTATGAATAGTTGATTAGTATGTTCATGATAAGTTACATTATGGATTATTCTAATGGCTCGCTTCTGAAGAATACACAACGGTTGTAAAGAGCTTTTGTATGTGTTTCCCCAGATTTCTGAACAGTAATACAAATATGGTGATATTAATGAGTTATAAAGAATATGGAGTGATTTATTATTCAGGAAATGCTAGGCTTTGCACAGGACTGAGATGCTTCTTGATATTTTGGTTTGTATGTGTTTTATATGAGGTTTCCAGCAAATTTTGTCGTCAATGATTACCCCTAGAAATTTGTTTTCATATACCCTTTCTAAGTTTACACCCTCTTTGTACCTCAATGTTTTCAGATTTTTTACAGTTTCCAAATATCATAATTTTAGTTTTATTTAGGTTTAGAGATAACTTATTTCTGTCAAACAATTTTTTTAGTCTACTAATCTCTACGGTCAATGTGGACAGAAGTTGCTGCAAATTTTCCCCAGAAACCAGTATATTTGTGTAATCTGCAAAAAGTATGAATTTCAGAGATTTCGATACGTTGCAAATATCATTGATATACATGTTAAATAACATTGGTCCCAGCACTGACCCCTGCGGAACCCCACACACAATGTCCAAGCATTCTGATTTAAATCCATCCATCATCACAAATTGTTGCCTTCTCTCTAAATAGCTCCTCACCCAATTCAAAACTACCCCCCGGATCCCATATTGTTCTAGTTTTGTAATTAATATATTGTGATTTATAGTATCAAATGCTTTTTTTAAGTCTATAAATGTCCCGATCGCAAATTTCTTATTGTCCGTGGCGTAAGTGATTTCTTCTGTGAGTTCTGTTAAGGCTAGTGCTGTTGACCGGTTTGTTCTGAATCCATATTGACGGTGAGTAATTTGTATTTATCCATGAATTTGCATAATCTGTCATTAAGGAGTTTTTCAAGAATTTTAGAGAATTGTGGGAGCAGAGAGATTGGCCTATAATTTGTGAAGTGGTGTTTATTGCCAGTTTTGTACATCGGTATGACTTTGGCTGTTTTAATTTTATTAGGAAATTGTCCAGTTTGGAATGACAGGTTACAGATGTGTGCTAATGGTTTAGAGATGCCCGTAATTACCCTTTTGACAGTTTTTATGTCAATGTCTTCACAATCAACGGAAGTTTTGTTTTTGCATTTGTTTACAACATCTATAATTTATTTTTCAAGAACAGGTTTGAGGTACATTGAGCTGGTGTTTCTCTTAATAGGTGTATCATCATGGGCTAAAGTATCTGTCATAGGTATTTTTTCCGCTAAATTCGGTCCAATGTTTACAAAATAATTATTAAACTGATTAACCTTATTAAACTTCCATTTTATTAATTTTTTTTATCATTTTCGCTGAAATACTGGGGCTAAGTGATATGTCTCGGGGTATCTCTAATCACATTATTTAATATGGTCCATATGCTTTTAATATTATTTTTTATTATTTTCTAATATTGTACTATAATATAATTTTTTACATATTCTGATAATACTTGTTAACTTATTTTTGTATTTCTTATATTTATTTTCTGCTTCCATAGTTCTGTGTTTGACAAATTCTCTATATAGAGTGTTCTTTTTTTTTTACAAGCATTTTGTAATCCTTTTGAGATCCATGGGTCATTTTTATGTTTATTTTTTCTGCTGTCTTCCCTAACTGGACAATTTTTATCATATAACTGTTTGAAAGATTTCCCAAACTTATCATATGCTATATTCACATCATTTTCTTTATATATTGAGTCCCAGTCATATGCAATCAAATTGTTTTCTAATGCAATCATAGATTCCTTTGTTCTGACTCGTCTGTATTGTGGTCTGATGTCTTTGGAGGTTTTATTTTAGTTGCAGTTATAGACAATAAATACAGGTAAATGGTCAGTGATGTCATTTATTAATAATCCACTTATTATGTTGTTATCTAGGACGTTTGTGAAAATGTTGTCAATTAACGTGGCACAGTGTGAGGTGATTTGACTGGGTCTAGTTATTTTAGGGTACAGACTGAGACTGTATAAGGTGTTAATGAATTCGTCTGTCATTCTGTGCTTCTTTGGGTTCAGAAGGTCAATATTGTAGTCTCCGCAGATAAACATGGTTTTATGGTTTGTTTTTGTACATTTTTCTGCAACCCAGTTAATGAAAGAATCTATATTGGAGCCTGGAGTTCTGTACATGCAACTCACAATGATGTTTTTCTTTTTTTCCATTAATATTTCAATTGTAACACATTCAAAACCATCATTTATCACTGTTGACATGTTCTCTACTACCTTGTAGGTGAGATTTTTATCTACAAACAAAGCCACACCACCTCCATTCTTGTTTTCTCTGTTTTTACAAATCATTTCGTACCCTTCAAGTCCATGCCCCTTTCATTGTTAATCCAGGTTTCTGTAATGGCAATAATGTTGAATGGCTGCGAGAATTGTCCGAGGTAATACTAAATGAATGATTGAAAGTTTATGACTGGTCTTGATGGTATTATTGAATTGCTCTTCATTGTAGTATCGGCAGTCATTGTTTAAGCTGTGAAAGAAATTAGTCTCGGGATCTATATCATTTTCAATGTCATGTGTGTGATAGTTACTGTGTTGAAAGGTCCGTATTTCCGCATCCTCATAATTAGCAATCCTTTGTGATAAATCATTCTGTCCGGGATATGTGTGAGTTGTGTTTGTCATCAGAGTGCATTTAACGTACCTGGTTTGTAGATTATGTGTGTATCTGGATTATGCCTGGGATGAGTGTGTTATTTAAACATCTCTGGGTGGATTTGGTGTACTGGTACGAGGGTGGATAACTAGCTTGTCGTGGCGTAAGTAGGCTATATCCATATATATATATATATATATATATATATATATATATATATATATATATATATATATATATATATAGCTATATATAATGACCTCGGCTGTGTAGGGTTAGCTGGCCCTTGGTGCCTAATGCTAACGTCTGTAGCCCGGTTAGCTTCGGCTTGAGCAGAGTGGTCAACCTCAGGTGACCATGACCCCTCAGAACACTCCTGGCTTTCACCATGAATTTCACTGTCTATGACCCTCCGTGCTCCTTGATGAAAAAAACGTTGTAGGCCTATATCCATATTTCTTTCAAACTAGTACAAATCTGAAATATTGCGATCTGCAATCTTTTTTATTTATTTTTTGGTTGGTGGGAGACTGACTCCTCCGTCCAGGGCGGGCCCAACTGACTCTGAGGGCGCCGGGCCTGTGAGGAACATGTAGACAGAAAGATAAAATTACAACACAATTCAATTACGTCTATAAACAGCATTTGGTCTCTGCGGAAAAAAAAGGTTTTAGTTACTTTTTTTTTTAAAGTTTCAAAAGATGCCTCAGAGTACACAAGCCTTACTTACTCAGGCAATGCATCCCAAGCCTTGGAGCCCAGAGGAAAAGCAGAGTTGCCACAGTATAAATTCAGCTGTCTACTCTGCAATCAGTGGATTAGGCTACGCCTCAGAAAAGTACCACAATCAGGTTTTCAGAATCTCAATGTTCAGCGATTGACCCAATAACAATCTATCAAAATAAACATACAAAATGTTATAAATATCTGGTTTTACAAATCTGAAACACTTATAGCTATGCGTGTAACCTGGATCAATCTGTCATTTAGAATTGGGGACTAGGTAAGGACTGGCTAATCCATATGGGATAAATTGTAATTATTGACGATAAATAAGTCTGATTAAGTCTACTTGTGTGATTACAAACTTCTTTGTAATCTGAAGATGCCATATCCGATTCAAATCGTCATCAAGATCCCAACATCGGGTGTCATTAGCCGAGCTCCACTGCCTTATGGCGCGTTTCCACTGCAGGGTGCGGAACGGATCGGATCGCAGAGGTGCGGATCGGGTCGCGTTTCCACTGCCAAAAGTGGGCGTGACCTGGACTTAGCCGTACCCGTTTTGGCCAGTTTTGGCCTCATTTTCAGGACTCCTCCGTTGGGGTACTGAAAACGAGACCAGGCGCCTGAAAGGGTCCCGGGAAATTCTAGCTACACACCCCCTCCGTTGATTGGTCGACAGAATCATCACATCCGGGTGACGCGGGATAAAAACAAACAAACAGTAGCCTCGAGGTATTATTCTTTACAATTAACATGTTGCGTAAAAAGCTTGCTTGGGCGAACAAGGACGTGGAGACGTTCGTCTGCATTCTTGGGGAGGAAGACGTTGTTTACGATGTTTACGTAGCTGCCGCGGCGATCGACATCCGGCCTACCACAAAGGGTACTGACGGCAGTGGAAACGCGACCTCGGAACTGAGCTGGGCTATACCGCCCCCTCCCTACCGCACCTTTGCGATCCGATCCGTTCCGCACCCTGCAGCGGAAACGCGGCATTAGTGGGTTTTCTCCGTCCAAATTTCATACGTCCAATCAGCGAACAGAGGGAGCGGCTGAGAAAAGTGACGTTAAAGTCAGCTCTCGTTGACGGACATCTTCACGCACGGTGTTTGGTTTGTTAACAGCCTGCGCGTAACGTGATTCCCGGCCAAATGGGCACGTTGCTCATCTATCCGTCACGCATCTAGGTGGACACGCCCCACCTGTGATGTCACAATGCTGCACATTTTGAAAACGGCTTGTAATGGCTAATCACACTCACACCTGGTGGTATATGTCCCCTTTAAACTTCAACAGACCCCTGCCTTCAAGTGAGTTAACGTTTGTCAATAGAGCGGCAAATTCACGGCCCTTCCGGTAGAGCCCATGGGACTTATGAGATCGAAAAATATGAATGGGTTTCAATGGAGAGAAAGCAATTATCTTCTGGTCCCAATCTTTATATGCCCCGGATTACACATATGTTATATGTGGATTTAAATGATAATTTTTCATGTGAAGAGTTTAAAGAGGTGCAATATACTACTTTTCTGGTCTTAATTTCTTATTAATGACTCCTATAGCGCAACCTGCCACGAATAACAGCACAAAAACCGATGTAGATTTTCGGGAAACTCTTCCTCTCATCTGGGCGCTTTCAGCATTCTCTGTCAACGCTCGGTTTCGTCCTTCTCTGCCCCCTCGCCCCCCTCCTGCCAACCCAACTCCGTTGTGATTGGTTACCTTCCTTGAAGCGCGCGCGGGCAGATTTGACCAGGCATATGGGGGCTTGTCAGGAGTGCCTTCTACGTAGATGATTTCCCGGAAATGTGAACAAGTGAATCGCAAACGTTGCCCCGAGTGTTTAGCGCTCTGCACAGCCACTCCAGACTGTCAGCATGGAATACGTCGAAATGCATGTAGGGCCTACGTCATTATTTGACACTTTAGTATGGCTAAACATGACTATCAATCATTATAACAACGTTTATAGGTCATAAAAGTCAAAAAAGCATAATAGGTCCCCTTTAACCGTTTATTGTGCAATTGTTCAGTTAAAGGCTGTAGAGAAAACACAATGAGAACTTTCTACATGTCTCGTAGCCTATGTGACGTCACGCTCCCAGCGAATGGCGTGGACAAGACCGACAATCTCCCCATTGGCATTACTGAAACTCTCCACATGACCCGAATTATAATGGTTTTCACCTCTTTCGATGCTTTTATCCTTCCCTTGGAAAAAAACGACCATTATCAAACTTATTCACGAAAATAAAAGTTTGGTTTTCTTTGCATGAAAAATTATCATTTAAATCCACAAACAATATATGTTTAATCCGGGGCATATAAAGACTGGGACCAGAAAATAATGACTTTCTCTCCTTTGAAACCCATTCATATATTTCGATCTCATAGGTCCCATGGGCTCTACCAGAAGTGGCGTGACTTGCCGCTCTGGGTCCAGACTTCCCTAGGTCCAGACTCCAAACTCTGCAAATTAAATGAAGTACGAGAGTCTGGTATGGAGGTAGATTTGTGTCTTTATTATGCAATCAAAAATAATAGGTTTGAGAGCAAAACTTTCCACACTGCAATCAAAAAATAGGTTTGAGAGCAAAACTTTCCACACTGCAATCATAAAATAGATTTGAGAGCAAAACTATCGACACTGCAATCAAAAAATGTTTTATTGCAAGATAAATTAATGTGATAAAAAAAATATTAATGGGAATCCAAAAGTTTTGGTTGCAAACCCAAAAGTTTTGTTTGCAAATCCAAAAGTTTTGTTTGCGAATCCAAAAGTTTTGTTTGCGAATCCAAAAGCTTTGTTTGCGAATCCTAAAGTTTTGCTTGCGAATCCAAAAGCTTTGCTTGCTGTTGAGCTGAATCTCGTGGGCGGGACCTACGCCGAAAGATGTAAGACACGTCTCTATTGGCCAGTCTCGATCGGAGTGACAGCTTGGCAACATCCGAAAAGCCGCTGCCCCCCGACTGCCTCCAGAAGCAGATTGTCGGCCTGACGGACAGGGTGTTCGTTTGTGCCTCTCAATCCGCGGCGGCGGTCAACAACATCGCCCTGCTCTCCTCTGCCATGGTCTCCTTGTCGGCTGACAGGGAGACCTACGGAATTTTCAGGGCGCGCAAGCGCGCGCACGGGACAAGCCCATAAGGCGAAGCCTAGACGGCGTAGCCAACATGAAATAGAACTCCCTCTCTCGTTACTAACTGTGGATGTTGCCAAGCTGTCACTCCGATCGAGACTGGCCAATAGAGACGTGTCTTACATCTTTCGGCGTAGGTCCCGCCCACGAGATTCAGCTCAACAGCACGCAAAGCTTTTGGCTTCGCAAGCAAAACTTTAGGATTCGCAAACGAAGCTTTTTGATTCGCAAACAAAACTTTTGGATTCGCAAACAAAAATTTTGGATTTGCAAACAAAACTTTTGGGTTTGCAAACAAAACTTTTGGATTCCCATTCATATTTCTTTTATCACATTAATTTATCTTGCAATAAAACATTTTTTGATTGCAGTGTCGATAGTTTTGCTCTCAAATCTATTTTTTGATTGTAGTGTGGAAAGTTTTGCTCTCAAACCTATTTTTTGATTGCAGTGTGGAAAGTTTTGCTCTCAAACCTATTATTTTTGATTGCATAATAAAGACACAAATCTACCTCCATAGTATGTTAGGACCAGTCTAGGGTCTCATGGTATATAAAAATAAATAAGCTGCAGGCAATTTAAATTGTAAAGTGAGGACAAACCCAAGCAACAAAGGAATTAAGATACATAGACATAATAGTTTTAGTATTATTTCTAAGGATGAGATTGTGCTTCCATGTATTCATCAAAGGCAGAAAGGAGAGTATAATATGTTTGCCCTATTGCTACTCAACTCATCTAAATGGCTGAAACAAAACCCCATTGGATTTTTGACTAGTGTGCTTTAATCCAGAATGGCAATTTATATTCAATTTTTTTCACATATTTCTATATTTAAATAAATCATATACTATTTGTATGGATATAATTAATCATACAAAAATAAATCCACAATCGATGTTCATGTTTGCGTTGGTCAAAAACATGCAAATGATCTCTTCCGGCGTCGTCTCCCGTGATTCGAGATTGGCAGACCCAAGCCCCGCCCTCTACCCTGTGACGTGTCGCACGTTCTCCTTCGGATCAGGAAGAGGTTTATCCTACAGTATAATCTGCAAATATAAACATCGTGTGACAGCACGGCCACGCCAAAAAAATCTCAAGCAAATAAATTAACCCTGTTTTTCAAAGGGGCCACTTAAAGAATAGACCTCCGGGACCAGCCTCTACTGTAGCCTGCTGGGTCTTTGGAGAGCCATCTCTGGAGGACTGTGTTCCCTGAACCGAATGACAACAGTGAGGTAAGGCTCTTGACTCGTCATGAAGTTTCATTCATTATATAGGATATTTGAATGCACACGTTTCAGCTATTAAATGAGTGAAACGTTTTTTTTTTTCCAACGGGTCCTTTTTAAGAGGGTTTGGTTCTGTCTAGCTAGGACTAGGATTGAAAAGGACCCCTTACCTTAGCTTCCCATCATTGTCTTGCTAAATGAATACCACGTTGGACTTTTGACTCGAATAATCAATGTCTGTTATATATTTATATATCTATAAATATGAATACTCCGATCCCTAGGTCCACAGCGTCGCAGTTCGCGGAGCACATTGGCTTGGGACGAGGGTCTCATCACTGAGCTCCGGGTTTGGTGGTCTCCTGACAAATGCCTGGCGCAGGATGGGGAAAACGCAGCAACTAGGTAACACGTTTACAACTTTTACAGCTACTAGGGCGGCTATACCTCACTAGAAGCAAACATGTGTGTATCAGATTGACTAGATCGTGCAATAGATCATGGATGGGTGGTAGCTTATATGTGTGTTTTGTGTGGGTTGAATGTATTGACCATTGCCTACTGACTTATATTACCTGGACAGCATCTACAGTTTCTATAACAGTCTGGTCAACATTCTGATACATAGTTGCCTTGCCTGTGAAAAGTGTATTTTTTGGATCAATATTGGTCAATATTGATATTTGGACTGATCGAAATTGTCAATTGTTAACTGCTGTTCACACTATTGACTATTAACAATTTCTCTAACTATTAACAGTAGTCCGACTAAATTGTGACCTTTGAGAGTCGCAGTTTGAGAGTCATTGTTGAAGCGATTGGGTTGGACTTGCATGTAAAAGTGGCCCCCAGAATATAAATTACTTATTCCCTGGATAGATTGACTCATGGATGGGAACGTGAAAAGGTGTCATAGCAGGTTTGATGTGTTTCCTTATGTTATTTACGACACGCTCCTCTCCTTGGCTTCAGATTCATATATTGAGTGTCACATTTATCAAAGCGCCATCAGAGAGTTTAAGTCTGTTGTACTTTAAATTACTGTGCTGATGCTTTAACATTTTGAGTTCAGCAGATGTTTATTTGTACTGTACTGTTGCGGCAGTTCACCGGACTCTCACAGCCCAACATTTACACTTGGTTGATTTCAACATCTTTTGTTCCATTTTTCTCAAGTGAATATGTGCTTGCGTATAAAGTGTTATTTTTAATTTGTGCTGACCCCCCTGTGGCACGGCAGACATGGAGGTGATGACACCACTTATCGAGAGCCCTGTCCAGGGCTCGGAGGAGAACTCGGATGAGGACCACGAACTGCTCCCTCCTCCACAGCATGAGCAGGACAACGGCCGGGGCCTCACGTAAGGACCCCTGCATGGGCATAGTCTGATCACTTGTGGACATGGACTTTAACATGGATACACTGTTCCCCCCCCACCCCGGCCACACCTCTGCCTGGTATTTTACGTGGAATCACTATTCATCCCTAGAGTGCATTCTGTTACCTGTTTTAAGTCATCTGAGGTTTACCTCAGTTAAAGACCTGGTGTTATTGAAACCACATAATTTAAAGGGGACATATCATACCACCAGGTTTGAGTGTGATTAGCCATTACAAGCTTTTTTCAAAATGTGCAGCATTGTGACATCACAAGTGGGCGTGTCCACCTAGATGTGTGACGGATAGACGTAGCAACGTTGGCTACAGTCCACTGGGTAGGCTGGTAGACTGATCTATCCAGCGTACATTTAGGTGGACACGTCCCCTTGTCACAATACTGTACATTTTCAAACCTGCTTGTAATGGCTAGCCACACTCACACCTGCTGGTATGATATGTCCCCTTTAAAGATGGAAAAATGAGCCTGTGCTTTCTCTTTCACAATACCAACATTCATTATGAATGCATACGTGGATGCAGGTCATTGCACCAGTACTCTGCCTTATTGGCCTATGCCCCTGTATCAGACCAATAAAGGTCAATACACACAGATATGAAAAGAGGTAATACTTCCAACAAGGCACTTACCCAGCATGCACATACATTTACAGACTCATGTTTCACTTAACCTGTATTTCTTTTGAGATGTTTTGATATCTACGCATGCTGCACGTTCCGCACTGTGTTTATGGTTGGATTGATCGTGTTATCAGTTGACTGTTTGTTGTCAAATACGCAGGAGTTTTTATATTTCTGAGATAGTAGCATAGTAGCCATTTGCCAGCAGAATGAATTTAGTTCAGCAGTTATTTCATTTGACCCACAAGGCCAGGATAGTGTAGGTAGTTACTGGGTGGTTTGATCCCCAATGTCCACACCTATCTGTCAAATGATTCTTAACCTACAATCCTGGAGTAACCGTTTCGAATCCATTCGATCCATTCCATTTTTTTTTATTATAACCGCTTCACATTATTTCATTGGCATAAATGATTGTGTGTGAAGGGGAGGTTTATGTGAGATATTTAAACTCCCTTCGTTTAAAGGTAATAACTAGTGTTAATGCATGATCAGTGTGCTTACTAACTGGAATACTCAGTCATGTTCCAAGTCAGAGTCAAAGGCATGTTTGTGTAAAACGTAGAGATACAATTCTTCACGTGAATCAATAGAGTAGAGATAAGTTATATGATCATAAACATATGGACTACTGTTCATTCTTGGTCATTAAAACCAGGGCCCATCCACTGTCCACAATGCTTGTGGTGCTCCAGGCACACTGGCTATTTGTGAGTTCTGGATGATTGCAGAATAGCCGGTGTTCGACCATGTCCGCAAACCTCGCCCATCCGCGGAAGATTTAATTGAATGGATAAATGAAGTCATTCATATTCAATTCACATTGAATTGCAATTATTACAGCCAGTCTGACTCGCACAGTGAAGCTTTTTTTGTCCAAGTGTGTCCCCATTGATGCCATTGTATTTAATAATACGATTTCCAAATTTGAAAAAACAAGGCTGTTGGAAAGACACACACACACACACACACACACACACACACACACACACACACACACACACACACACACACACACACACACACACACACACACACTCTCTCTCTCTCTCTCTCTCTCTCTCTCTCTCTCTCTCTCTCTCTCTCTCTCTCTCTCTCTCTCTCTCTCTCTCTCTCTCTCTCTCTCTCTCTCTCTCTCTCTCTCTCTCTCTCTCTCTCTCTCTCTCTCTCTCTCTCTCTCTCTCTCTCTCTCTCTCTCTCACACACACTAGGGCCCGACCGATATTGATTTTTGAGTGCCGATGCCGATTATTTTCAGAGAAAAATTACGATTACGATTTAATCGGCCGATAAAAAAAAAAGCAAAAAAAAAAAGCATATAAAACGTAGTTTTTGATACCTTAAATACACTTTAAACACTTTTGACGAATATGTGAATAGAATGCAGAACCTTTGAGTGTTTTAGAATACATATACAGTCAAAAATTTGTGTAATTTAAAATGTAAAATAAATAACTAACTCCCAATGTGCTGCGCTCGTGAGCAGTGACTAACACGTGCGTGCTGAGCAGTATGGTCTCACCGTTAGAGTCTACAGTATAACAAATTAACATGGCCTGGGACCTAAAGAAAAACAGGCACAACATGCTCAAACAACGCGTCTTGTGTACATTGGTGAGGTGAGCGCGCAGCTGCCTGAGCGAGCGTGCTTTCATGTTGTACGGTAAAATTCAATCTCCTCTTTTTTACTCCAGCTAAAGTTGTTAGTTAGCTAGGCTAGTAGGAGCGCAATCTGGATACTAAATGCAATAACATTTCTAAAAAAATAAATAAAAAATCAGTTGTAATCAGCGTCTTTTTGGCAGATGTCGATTATATTGAAAAGGCTATAATCGGCCGATTAAATCGGCAGGCCGATGAATCGGTCGGGCCCTAACACACACACATCCTTTTTTTTCTTTCCCTGATGAATGTTTCTTTTGTATGAACATCAGCCCAGTGTATTTACTTGACCTACAGTAGTTGATTCATGTGGCCTTCTTGTGTTGCTCTAGGTTCAGCCAAGCACTCATCCACCTGCTGAAGGGGAACCTGGGCACGGGCCTCCTAGGCCTGCCTCTGGCCGTTCACAATGCAGGCATAATTGTAAGTGTCCATTCACATCTCCATCACAAACTTATGGCTGGCGTTCTCAGAAGGACCACCTGGTGGGCAGAATTATGATTTTGCTTAATTGTTAATTACTGTTATAAATCTGCTGTACTTTCTACTCTGAATACCAAATTTCCTGTTTCGGATTAATAAAGTAGATAGCTGAACGAGCATGAGAATCACTGACACATGCACGCACAAACTTGCACATAGCCATCTGGATTGACAAAGGCAGCATTATTCATACTTTGGAAATCCTAATAAGACAAAACCAATGTGTAGTGTTTGCCTTTTTTGTGGAAGCGTGAAAGACAAGCATTTCATTTTCATTAGTGACTGAAATAAGTTGTTCTGTTAGTATGAACATGACACAAAAGATGACCCAACAACAATTTTTTACCCATTTAGGGAATGCATATTGTGCAATGTACCGATGACTTGCTACATTTTTCATGAACAGCCAATGTTCTCGATGAAAACTTAATTACAAATATCTGCAATGACGAAGAGCAGCAAACCATCTAACTGAAGGTGTTGGTATTGAAAGCATCTGCAGAATTTGATAAATAAAGCATTGTAGCTACCAGCTGGTTAGTTAGAGTAGTTTGCCATTGCTGCGATTCAATTTTATTGAATATTATCAATGAAACAATGACAAAGCTGTCTGTACTACTGTCTGCGATAAAATAACAGTGACCGTTAACCAGAAGTGCAGTCCTTTTGTAAAACAAAGGCTTGGACATAAATCATTGGTCACAATGTTTTCTTTGTCAATGGGATTGGTCTAATCCTGTCAAAACATTCTGATCATGTCTAAGGAGATGGATTTGATACATTTCGCACCAAGCATTGAGGTTAAAAGGCACTTCCCTTGCATTAGACAATGACACCATCTTGAGCAACCAGTGTGAGTGTGTGAGATACAAGCCATAATGGAGCGTGTCACTTCATCATAATTTGGCATTTATCAAATGGATTAGAGAAGCTTGAAAATAACATAAATGAGAGAGATTCAATATTGAAAGTGAGAAGAAGCTTTCAAGATAGACATCCTTTACATCTGGGACCCGTTTTATATGGAGGACCAAAACAAACATAATACAAATACACAAATTTCTAAGAAAAACTGAATGAATACATGTGTTCAACATTTTAATATAGTCAAATAAATATAATATATTTTCATAGTTATCTAGTAATTGTTCTATTATGTATTTCAATATGATTTTTTATTATTTTCATTGTCACATTCCAACATTTTTGTAGTTTTGCCCAAGTGAAAGCCAAAATCAAGAATTGGGATTGTCACGAATGGGATGATGACGTGATGAAGTCTATTTGTTCCAATTGGTTGATCGTGATTTATTAACGACGAATAGGCTTTACCGGTGAAACCGGTATTATTATAAGTCATATCCACGTGGCACTAACTGTTGTTGATAACCCTTATACAATTCTGCGGATTTCTGACCAGTTTTGATCAGCAGTAAAAACACCCTGAATTACGTTGATAGCCTTAAATTAGATTTTTGAGCAGCTCTTACACATATTCCAGTAGGTGCTGCTGACGAGACACTTCCTCAAAAATTCTCCCAGCGACATGGTCTATTCCACTGCCCAAAGAACAGGGTATCTGAAACAGCCGTTGTTATAATGCATGCATGGAAGGAACAAGTAGTCAGACGCAGGACTAGCTTCTTAACTCTAGCCTAGTAACACACAACTTACAACAAAGCAACAGCCAGTACAATTAATCGATGCACCCATTTTAATAAATCAATGGGAACTATGATTTTATTAGATGTATTATAAATAAATAATACATTATAATGGTACTGAAATAGATCAGATTCAGATTTTATTTGTTACATACACAATACATTGCAGTGAAATGTTCACAGTCGGCTCCTCCAAATAGACGCATAACAAAACAGTAAATACATTCAAGATGTCAGGGGGTTATTGCACATAGGAATAAAGGGGGTTACTTCAATAAATATATGAGTGCAGTTCCTCAAAAGGGCTTAATCAGTGCCATTAAGATAGCTGACAGCTTGGGGATAGAAACTCTTCCTGAGTCTCTCAGTCTTTGCCGCCAGTGAGCGGTATCTTTTCCCTGAGCGGAGCAGAGAGAATAGTCCGTAGCTTAGATGGCTTGGGTCTTTCAGTATGCCGGTGGTCCTGGCCTTGCAACGCTTGATATAAATATCTCCTAGATTAGGGAAATACATCAAGAGGACAATAACTCATTCAATTACCAGTTAAAGCCGAAATTAAAAAATATATATTTTATTTACCTGTGTCATGTACAAAAATATGGGACTATTACACATTTGAAACATTTTTATTTTTTTTATTTTTTTTGTTCCTCTGTAGCCTCAGACAATACTATTTGACTATGATGTTCAAACACATTCTTGACGTGATGTTTTATGCTGCCATTCGCATTCCTTGCAGCTATTAGTATACTTTGCAGTATCCATTTGAAGACTTTAGTCCCGAAAAGTCGTCCTCCACATAGTGATTTTTTTTCTTTTGCTTTGTTTCAGAGATGATTAAACATATTACCCATGCAATGCCATAATGATAAAGAAAATCTACATTTGGTAGACGATGACTTGGATGTCGCTTGGTCAAAACGCTTGCTTGCTTGCAATCAATTGGCATGATTGTGCATCAACTTCTTTCCAAACTGTATGGTGGCATTGTAAGCCGTTATTATGTGCAACATAAAATGTCCTTATATTTTGTATGGCCCCAAGAACTTAATTAAGTCCATGTTAGTATAATTATCTTTATATTCCCCATCATTCTCAGCATTCTCATGGTGAAATCCAGTTTTTCAGTTTTTCGTGTTGAGGGCTAAAATGTTGAGTGCTCAGATTGTTTGGTCTAGCTCAACATGTCCAGGGGAAAAGATATGCATCTGTCATTCATACCAGGGCCTCCCCTATTATCTATTATGAATAGGGAATTCAGAAATAAAAGGGAGTGGAGAGATGTAACTGCCCAACCCCTGGGGTCCAAAGAGAGACACCATTCCAATAGTTTGGGACTTGAGATTGTAGTTTCAGACTTGCAATAGTGGTTTATTTTGAATAAAACTACTAAACAATTTGACATGAAGCTGATGCAGACGACAATGGGATGTTGGTCCTTTTTCAGATTCTTCCCCCGGTAGAGAAAGGCAAATTGTGGTTGTTTTGAATTATCCGACCAGATAGAATCTGTTGGTAGGTCCCAGTTATCTTTTGGACACAAATCTACCTCTTGTCAGAAAGTATTAACAAATGAATAACATTGAAGAGGGACGGGTCTGACAATTCTTACTTTATACTTACCGTTTCATGTATGATCAAAGACTACAGAGGCTCCAAGCATCAAAAACCAATTGTACACCTCTGTAGTGCAAACAATAATCGTAATTTATAAAAAGGAGATGAGAACACTTTGCCAGACCTTAAAAACAGGAAAAAAAATGATAATAACGCTGCAAACATTATCTTTAAAAGTTGGATAAAAAACATCAGTGTGATGCAAGGCACATTATTGTTATCCTTTGTCTAATTTCCACCTCATTTTCCACAAGTAACTTCTACAGTTTTCATGATGTCTACACCAAATCAAAGCAAACACGTCTAGCCCTGTGCCATGCAGTGTGGTAACATTTAAAACCGTAGCAGAGTAATTAAATAATCACATTTCTTTGGGGATTTTGTCAAAGCAAACTGCATTGAAAATAGCTTGGTAGATGGGTAGGTTGGGGTTGAGTATGAGGAGAACATTGGATTAAAGGTCAG
The DNA here is from genome assembly GCF_026213295.1 of Gadus chalcogrammus. NCBI lineage: Eukaryota > Metazoa > Chordata > Actinopteri > Gadiformes > Gadidae > Gadus > Gadus chalcogrammus. The sequence continues at coordinate 23,453,707 of NC_079427.1, forward strand.
CTGACCTCTGACATGGCAACATGTTTCATTGTCAGAGCAATTGTTGGCTGTGCTGAGCTTAACTATTAGCTTTCTATTAGTTCAGTGCAGAGTAGCCTTGCAACCATCTACCGATGACCCTAGAAATTAACACTCTAGTTTCGTTACCGTACTACACATCTTTTATTTGCGTGTTTGTGTACATAGTGAATACCATATGTCGAAAAAAGAAGCACATGACGGCATGATATCTGAGCTACCTATCAATGCTTTTGATTGATTCACCATCCGGCCCAGATAACACAGAATAACAATGAATATATGGAATCGTGCTTGAATATTCAGCAGTATCCTTTTTTTTCAAACTCTGAAGGATTTTCATTCATTATCCTGTTTGGCAACGCTGTTATAATATTCAAGGCAGCTCTGCGCTATGAGTTTGACTAATTGTCTAGGTTGCCAGTTCTTATTGAATATTTGTAATAAGCTGGTATAATGAAAATTGCCGTAAATGAATTATTCGTGGAGCATTTTAGTCCTTTGGCAGTATTATAAAGTATTTAGTGTGGGTAAATATAATGTATACTCAACTGAAACACTCAAGTGCACAAGGAATGCCAGCCAGAACACATACACCTGCAATTAGGCATGCTGCTCAGTGTGTGGTTTTATAAATTGGATTTATTGTTTTTAGTCACTGTTCCAGTTTGGTGGATGTTAGCATAAGGCTCAGGTCACACACACACACACACACACACACACACACACACACACACACACACACACACACACACACACACACACACACACACACACACACACACACACACACACACACACACACCCCAATCTAGCTTGCGTGCATGTGGCGTGCACGGGCATATTGACCTGGAAGAGCTCCATCAAGCGGGGCTCATGTCAACACATTGTTAGAAATTTAGGCAAGTCTTGCAGAGTACGACATGAGAGGCACCTGTAACACATATTTCGTGACACATATTTTGCGTCATAGTTCGTGTCCATCAAGCTGTCGGGCTTGAAAGTAAGAGAAAGAGAACATAAGTTCATGCTTCTGAATGTCTTTGAATTGTGTTGTGAACTCTGACTCAATGTATTCATATTTCAGATGTGCCAATGGTTTGCTGGGAGCACGGCTCTCTCAAGTGTCTGAAGTAGCAGAAAGTCGTAGCGGCGACTTGAAATGATCACTTGAAAAGATGAATAGCTTGCCATAAAAAGCCGCCGATGTGTCGAACATCTCAAACTGTCCAGAGTTCTTGGTAGTCTTGGCATTTTTCAGCCAGGAAGGCATTTATGGAATCAAAGAAGTCAACAAACTGCTCCAAAACTGTACCGCAGCTTAGCTACCTAACTGCTGGCTGGAGAGAGATTTCTCTGTGTGTTGAGTCTCTGTTCGCTCCTGTCCTCCAGCAGGGACAGGAGCTGGCGGTGGGTCTGGGCAGTTCGCTTAACTATGAAGTTAATAACTTTTACCACCATGGTGATAACCTCATTAAGACTAGTGCTTGGCAATATGGCCGATATTTGGTATCACAATATATTTTTGCCTAATGTTATTCGATATTAATCAATATTTATTGTTTTAAAGATTAGAAATTATATTCCAATATAAAACCAAACCAGACCAAATTATTTATACTATAAACCAGAAAGTTTAATATAGCAATTACAATCGTCACAAAGAAATAAGGACCTTTTGCCTGCAGGTATTCAAAAATATAATTATCTTTAAATATAAATTATTATACTTGATATTAATATAATCATTTATATTGTGTGTGTGTATGTGTGTTTGTGTTTGAGTGAGAGTTCTCTTACCGATGGGAAGGCACATCCTGCGCCCAAAACGTTTTCAGTTTTTGCCATCTGATTTGTTTAGCTGCCTTGAAAACATTGCTGCCATTATCTGTAGCGAAGCAGATCTGATGCCCCTCGTCCAGCTTCCACAAACTTAAGGCATCTTTAAGGCTTTCACAATCGTCTATACTGTATGATCTTTGGGTGCATAGATTGTCTGCAAGCACGTACTTTTCAGCTCCCAGTCTTCGAGGTAGCAGGGGCCACTCGTATCTGGGATCTAAAGTTTCAATTAGCTTTCTGAATCCATATTTTTCAATGTATAAATTGGAATCATGTCCTTGTACTATAGAACGAGATAGCTCAATTTGTTGCTCATCCTATCATAACGAGAATATCTGAACATTGGTGAAGTTTGTTTGTTTGAGGTTACTGGAGCAGCTAAGGGAGTCCTGCTAGCAACATTGCTAACAACGTTGCCAGCTCTCTTCTGCTTGATGCATTCATTGTACTCGATAACATGCTTTATCTTCTGGTGATTGAACCGATTTATAGTGTTGCCTGGCTTCGTCGCAACATCTTTCCGACAAGTCTTACAAACTACGGTTGTTTGTTCAGTTAATTTTTCCTGTAACCCGGTCCTATCTTTTCCTTTCTCTGCACGGGTGGACACTACGCCGAAAAACTGAAGCAGGAGCGCTGCAGCGGAAAATAAATGCAAGAGCAACAAAATCTCTTGTGAAAACTTTGAAGGAGTTTAGAAAATAAAAATGGTTCCCCTTTCAATATTGAGCATTAATCTAATATAGATTGTTTCAAGCTTCATGATTCGCCCAGCACTAATTAAGCCCTAAATTGGACATCTTTGAACAGAGGTTTTCTTGGTGTATTACACAGTGGACTTTCATGAGGGTTTCAGTTAATCTGACTGCTCCCCTCTGTTTCCTGACAATGGCAGGGGCGCCACTGCAAAGACCTTCATGATGTCAGTCCCTTGCTCCTCAAAATGTTCCACAAACACCTTGGTTATGTCCTCACCTTTTGTTGTGTCAGAAATTGGCTTTAAACAGCAGAGCTCCTTTCTCTATGACTGCTCAGCGTTGCACTTGAAGTGTCGTTCACGTCCACGCACTCTAACACCACAGATTCTTTTAACGCAGTTGTCTGATGCGCCTTGATATTTACTACCACTTCTTCGATGCATCGCTCAACAATTCTAGCAGACATGGGAATATCTTTTATCCTTGATTTGATTGTCTTTTTGTTTAGTAGACCTTCAAACAGAACCTCTGAGCTACAGAGAAAAGCCTCCTTAATATATTTGCTATCAGTGAATGACTTTCCATTTCTCCCAATGAATTGAGCAATGCGATGGCTGGCTTCGGCAACATGGTTTTTAGCAGTGGCAAATACTTTGAAAGTGTAAGCTTGATTCCCGTACCCGGACATGGCTCGTTTGATAGCCTGCCTGATCTTTGAAAAGTTTTTTCGTGCTCTGATTTCATAGCTAGGGCCATCACCTAATGCAGCTGAACTTCTGAACTGCAATTCGTTTGGGAATGTGAGCGGGAGGCGGCACCATCCGTAATTGACCGTTGAAGAACAGAGACCAACTTTTTTGCGTTTATCGCCAGTGTGTCAATGATTATGCTGCCGTATGCCAATGAAGGCATGACCCCTGATCCGGACTGTCAAGAAAGTCTATGTTGTGAAATCAGGTAACCAGATGTCTGAAAGGATACCATCTAAATTGTTCCCTGAATATTGATGCGATTGATTGTCATCATGCGACACAAATGACTCTGGGCCTCGTAGGCTCAGGGCTATCTGCAGGTGCCGCAGATATTACAGTTTGTAAATGAGAGCGTGATCAAATCCAGCTTGTGACATTTAGTTTTTTGTGTAAGAAAAAGAAAATATATATAATCACAGGTGTTATAGGTGCGTTTGGTGTAGTACTCTGTAAGACATGCCTATTTAAAGCAATAACCAAAAGACAACGCATACAGACTACAGGTAGGTTTGTGGGGTGTTTAGGAATAGAAGCAAGCTCTGCTTCCTCTGAACATGAACACATCTGGCATTCTGAACTACTTTTGTACTTGGCTAGATGCAGGCTTTTGAAAGGAACAGTACTTGGGCTGTGACTGATGACGTTTCACAAGTCAACAAGAACACAAGTACAGACAAGAACGACGATTGAGAAAATGCTTCTGTCTGCCGTTGTCGAATGCAGTGTGTTGGGTCCCTCTTTATTGTCTGGCGCCTTGGTTACCAACTGGCCCCAGCTGGGTCCATACACATTTCAAGGCCCATTAACTTATGTAAGTCGCTCTGGATAAAAGCGTCTGCTAAATGCCCTAAATGTAAATGTAAATGTAAGGCAATGTGTTCGATATACCTTCCCCCCACAGTGGTCCCCCAGCTGGTAGCCAGTTCTAAAGGGGTGATGCCCCCTTCTCAGTCTCCAGTTGTTTGACCGGAGGAAACAACACACACACACACACACACACACACACACACACACACACACACACACACACACACACACACACACACACACACACACACACACACACACACACACACACACACACTTCAGGAATGGGATTATTGAGTTGAAGGGGCACCCTCCTGGGTGTTAATATATGCAAAGATGTTGCACCTACATTCAACTGGTTATTACCTCGCACAGTGAAGAGGAAAGGAGTGCTTAGAACAGTCCGAGTGTTCTGCGAAAAGGTGTGCTTTCAAAACACGAGGCCATCATGAAACTGCTTGACTCACTCACTTGAACAAATGAGGGGGAAATCATATGTTTCATCATCGGCTATCTCAGCTAAGCGTTGTTGCATCGAGAGAGTGGCAACAGGTCCAAACTCTGAACAACAAAACTGTTTGGATGTTTTCTTTTCCGTGACCAGTGGCTAACCCTTTTAGGTTTATTTGTTTTCACTGCGAATGCTGAAAGACCTTGCTTGTGTTTGTGTCTTTCAGGCGGGACCCATTTGTCTTGTGCTGATGGGGGTCGTGTGCGTGCACTGTATGCATATCCTGGTCCACTGCAGTCATCAGTTATGCGAGAGGTAAGGACACACACACATGCACACACACACACGCACACACACAAACCAGTGTTCCATTTGGCTCTCTCTCTTTCTCTCTCACATTCTCACACATCAGAAAACTCATCCTAGCTCAGACTGAAGCTGAATGTTAGCTTACAATTTATTTGTAACCAGCATTCGTAGTGTTGATCAGCAGAGAAATAGTCTGCCAAAGACGTTGACGTCGCATAGCAACCGAAGACGCTGGAGTTGACAAGTTACCAGACTATTTGCGGAGTGTTACCAAAGACGTCATCGGAGACATAAAATCCTGTTTTCCTTGACAGCCTCTTCTATAATATGAATGATTTTAGCTTGTGTGTGCCCGTGCCCGCGATAAATCACACACAAGCTAAAATCATTCAAATTAATGTGTTTTATTTTTATCTTGCACTGTTGGAGCACGTACTACTTTCTTGCGCTCCGCCTCTGACTACGAGATGGTTAGTGTTACAACTTTCTGCTGTCGGCTCCCAGACACGTTCCCTCCAGGGACGATGATCTCTCAGGGGCAACACACCCTTCACTTTGACCGGCAGTGGGTCTGCTTATAGGTCGGAATATGGTCGGAATGAAGCGGCCACCGATTCTTGCCGGGTGCTTTATTTTTTTACACACAACCGACTCGAGCATTAGTTCACTAAACTTACATGCACGCTACCGCTCGCTCGTCCACTGCACTCACACACACACACACACACACACACACACACACACACACACACACACACACACACACACACACACACACACACACACACACACACACACACACACACACAGATGTGCACCAGATACTTTCTCGTGCGAACGAGATACTTTCTCGTGCTCACGAGAAACGTTTTGTTGTGATGCGAAACGTCCGTGGGTGGGAGAACGCTACGTACATATAAGGGGCGGGATTGAGCAGCTGAACATGGTTTGTAGGCTCATAGAGCAGCGGTCAGCTCTATAAAATGGCGCTCGCAAGGCAACATCAAAATAATATATAATATACCGGTATGCCGATATTGTCTCAACTACATATCGCTTTCAAAAATATACCGGTATAATTTTAAAACCGGTATATCGCCCAGCCCTAGTGTGAGCGTGTGTTTAAATCATCCCCCTGGTTTTTGATGTATGCATCCTCGCTCCATGTTTTATGTGCATTTGGTTTTTGGGACCTGTCTATTATGAATGGGCTTGGTAAGTTGTTACTTTTTCCTCACACACTGACAAACACACACACACACACACACACACACACACACACACACACACACACACACACACACACACACACACACACACACACACACACACACACACACACACACACACATAGACACACATACACACCCATATCACATCACACACACGAGCACAGAGGAATACATGTAGGATCAATTCATGTTAATAATATTAAACTAGAAAATGCATTTCCTTGAGAAAATGCAGTGAATGCTGTAGTGCAAAGTGAGGTTGAAAATATGTTTTAATAAAGACACATAGATTAAGAAGTAAAAAAATGTTAAAAGGCAAGTGAAGGGATCAAATGAAGGGATTTGAACTTCAATTTGAATTTTTGGTCTAAATGGAGTAAACATGCACACCATTTAAAAATGATAAAATGGTTCAAAACAAATAAAGTGAAGAGTTAGTGATCAAGTTTGAATACATTTGAGATAGATAACAATCATATTTCCAATAGATCAATCATTTTAGCCCCAGTGAAACAAGAAATACTATAACTTCTATGGAAGTCAATGTGACCAACTAAAAATATAAAATCGAATATAAAAACGACATCTGTTGATACAAAGTGTAATGATTTATAAGAAGTAAAAAAAAAAGATTTAATAGCTGAACTAAATGTGAGATAATATATATGTACTTGCCTAATGCTCATTTATCCAGCCTGATGTTATTTAAAGTAGAACAATTGGGCGGGAAAATCGCCCAATCTGGCAACACTGCCTGGACGTCGTAAAAAATTGTCCAATTGGGCGGGAAAATCGCCCAATCTGCCATCATTGCCTGCACGTCCTCGCGCTCTTAACCTCAGCGTAAATCAATGAGACCAACTGAAAACAAGCCGACATGGAACTTAAACTGTGATTTTGAAAAAAATATAAAGGTAATCGAAATTCTGTTTTCAGATTATTGAAGATACAGGTGTGTTGATTTGTTAAAGGTCCCATGACATGCCACCAGGTGTGGTGTAATTAGCCGTTACAAGCCTTTTTGGAAATCTGCCCCTTATGACCTCATAAGTGTGCGTGTCCACCTAGATGTGTGATGGATAGATGAGCAACGTTTGCTACCATCCACTGGGTAGAATGGTAGACTGCTCTATCCAGCACACATCTAGGTGGACACGTTTGATGTCATAAGGGGCAGACTTTCAAAACGGCTTGTAAAGGCTAATGATTACACCACACCTGGTGGCATGCCATGGGACCTTTAAACCTTTGAACAAGGGTTAACGATAAAATGAAGCCTGAGGTAGTAAGTGTCACAATGGAAGTCAATGGATTGACTTCCATTGTAAAAAACAGAATTTTCAAAGTAGAATATCTTAAAAAGTATAAAATATTTCAAAAATCTGAAAAGAAGTGCGCTATTCCAATCTAATATGAACATTTTAAAATTGGAATGGAGTCCTTAGGTGAACATTTGAGGAAGGAGATAGGTCCCAAAGTTTGTAGAGTAATAAAGAAGGAAATAAAGAACTAGAAAATGCATTTCCTGCAGAAAATGCATTTCCTGCAGAAAATGCGGGAAACTTTAAATTCTGGACACTAGGTCTGCGATCCGATCTGGCCTCTACAATCAACACACTATCAATCAGAATGACAAGTGTAACTTATGCCGTGGACACTCTCTTTATCTGGGCCTACGCTCCCCCTATCTACATTGTAAGTCTTTTAATTTAGCATTTTCCCTCCACTCTCTGGAAGCTGGGGAAGGGTTTTTACTGGCCTGTCACTGCGTCTCCTCCTCTCTGTTTGCTTACCTGACCTCACCTCATGTATGTTTGATTTATCACCACGTGGGGCCTTGTTGTTCAGGAAAACTGTCGCCTTGGAACCAGACAAATCTCCAAAGCTCATGTTACATTAGCTCTTCAGATAAGGTCTGACTCCCCTCCCATACAAAAAGATTTCTGTCCGGTAAGAGATAGGGCGAACAATCACAACGTTTATCTAATATGAGGGGGGATATATACGATTACGGTTCAGAAGAGCATCAACAACAACAAAGATGGCTGCCGCTGATGTAGAACGGTCTATTTATTATGCTATCGAGACAGCATTAAACAAAATGGATGGTATGTTTTCACTTAAAGAAGAACAAACTACACTTTGTTGAGAATATGTTTTGTCGTTGCTCAGTGCTTTGACACCCTTTCGTTGCTATGATTGGTTGTGCCGACCCTACAACCAATCACATCCAAAGTCCATTTGGTCTGCGCCTATTGGTGACGCCCCTTAGAAATCGAAAATTAACGGAGAGGTTCCCGAGTAATTGCACTTTGCGACTCCTAAAAACACTAACCAAACCATAACCAGAAGCTAGGTGTAATTTCTTGCTATATATTATAAGTATACTACTTCTAATAATAATACTTTTCATTGTTGTCCGCTATCTCTTTGCACCCCTAATTATTGTACTTTATTTGCTCTAATGCAGGTTGAAGAGACCGTCCATGAGCTACAGCGACACCGTGGCCTTTGCTATGGAGCACAGCTCCTACCAGTGCTTCAAAAAGACCGCCGGCCTTGGCAGGTCTGTCTGTTCTCTTTTATCACCCAATACCATGCCAGCAGAGATAATTTGTAAAAGAGACACACTTACTTATTTCTAGGAGCCTTATATATCAACAGGATATGGATCATGATCTGGTTGGTCACATTCAACAATATGACAAGGGTACTGAATTGGCATTCTGCGAATACTGTTACCTAATGCAGTAAGGAATGTTCAAGGCCATAGTGTGACGTTATAAGGCGCATCTTCTGTATCCATCTTTGATTAAAAAAGCACCAAATCTAATCACATAATGTATTGTTTTGATTCTTCAAAGGGAGAGTTACAAACTCTTCCTTTGAAGAGTTTGAAACTCAAACTCAGCAATTTAAAGTAGAACATGTGAGTTATTAATTTGACTGGAGTTTTTGCGCACACGTTGCGTGCGCTCAACCTCTAGTTGTAATTAACAGGGGTAAAGTGTAGTATACCATGCATGCAAATCAATTATTAAATAGCTTTTACTGTTATTCAGGGCTGATAGGTGCATTGACATTTTAAAATGCAAGGCAACTACTATTGGTTAGTTGAAAATAATGATCATCATTGAGATTAAACATCTCTTCCAGTGTCCTGGCCAAGACAGGCAGTCGTTGCCTACAGTCACACATAGCATACACACAAAACATAAGAAAAATAAAACAACTAAAACAGTCCGCAGGGGGGAGGGGGGATATCAATATCGCAAGACATTTCGGGAGGCTCAAGGAGGTTGGTAATATTAAGTTTGAGCAACAAAGTGTGAAGACAGTTCGGGAGGCTCAGGGAAGAGGGTAAAGTGTAGTCTTGTGGTGGACTCTAATTCACCATAGCCTACTGTTTTATTGACATGTTTTCGTTGTGTTATAGGGACACTGTCTCTTTAAGATCATGTCACGTGTTTGTTGATATGCCGGTCGGCGTGATGTTTGAATGTAATGTTTTTTATGTGCCAAATGAACGACCTGCCGTTGCTTGTTGAGGGGAGAAATTGTCTCTTCCTCTATTTTATCACAATTTAAATAGTCTTTAGACAGACCGTCTTACCTGGGAGAGTTTGTAGACGAAGGAGCCGTTATGTTTAAAAACATAGCGGCTTATCTGGGCGAGTGTTGCTGCAGTGTGTGCGCGTGCGGGTGTGTTCTTACCTGCGCGTGTACCAATGGCGGAGCCGTTAAACGTCTTACCTGTGTGTGTGTGCGCGTGTGTGTGCGCTTCCGTGTATGTGACGCTGCCTTTGTGTTGATGTGCGGTGTGTGCACATGCTTTTGTGTGTGTGTGTTTGTAGTGTGTGCGCATGTGTGTGCGTTTCCGTGTATGTTTGTGCGCATGTGGGTGCTTCCGGTCTATATATGCGTTCGCGCTTGGCACATGCGCACTTGAGTACTTGAGTGTGTGGTACTATTATAGTAGTACGATTATTTCCCATCTCCTTTTATGTCACTCAGGGATTCACAGCCTACTGTACCATAACGATTCTAGCTGGGCTGGCAATCCGATGTTTGTCTTTCTTTCTGCAAGATAAATTGGCCATCGTATGTTAGAGTTTTCACAGTGAATTTGGGAACTCTTGACATGCAGTATGCACAACCTAAAGTCATGATGATTCAGCCGTAATAGTACAGAGATTATTCAGAGTATAATCTAGGACTTCAATAACGTTCTATTCGCGCATAAATAACATGCGCAGATCCAAGATGGACCTTGAGGGATGCATGTACAATTAGGTCCGCTTGACCAGGGACTGTTGTTTGTAAGATGTTTTTGCGGTATCACAACAGCTTCAATAATGATAACTAGCAAACAGTACCCTTACACTGTTATGGCAAACAATTATTTTGTTTCTTCCGGCCTTATTTTTGCTTGTTTCTGAACTGTGCGTGTGTTTGTGTGTTCTTTTGTGCGTGTCTCCAGGCATGTAGTCAACTTCTTCCTGGTGCTGACACAGCTGGGCTTCTGCAGCACATACATCGTTTTCCTGGCAGAGAACATCAAGCAGGTGGGGGATTATACATTCTGAGCACGGGCATGCTTTCAATGGGCTGGGGAAAACATTTTGAACCAGAGAGTAGCAACAGTTAATGGGGTGAAGGTTTTGCACTTCAATCACATTTTTCTAAAGCTAAATTTATCATTAATAATACATAGGATATTCAGCACAACCAGCACTTCAAGGGGAGGCACACTTTCTGCTTAATTCTAGCAAACATGATGACAAAAAATAGGCACACACACTTGACGGCCACCAATTATGAATGAATTACCAACGATCCCCATTCACTGTTCTTATAGTATAGTCTCCCCATTCCGCTAATGTTCGAAATGGCCTAGAACAGAAGATGTACAAGAAAAAAGTGAGGAGCTCCCATATCCACTGGTTCACTGTAGATACATACAAGGTTGTCTTTGACTGTAGTTGCTCTTTCTACTCCGTATGCCGGGGTTAATGTCGCCTTCAACACAAGCTCCTCTGGCACGATGATTCCTCCAAATGTTTGCTGAGAGCTTTTTGCATGCCTCTGAGAAAAAACTTCTAAATGGTAAAACAGTATGGTATTGAAAAAAGGCGGATGGAAAAGATAAAAAATCTGTAGGGTGAGGTGGGAAAAGTAAAAAAATAAAAAGTGGTACTGTAAAGAGCAACCCATTATGAAGTATTTAATCAAACTTAATAGACCAAATCTGTGAGCTTTGATTAATTAATGTTATATTGTTCTAGCCAAGAGTTTAGGGCACATGAAAGCATTGCTCCAACAGTCTGAACTGAGCAAGGAACGAGTGAAGTTATTTATAGGCCCTTGGCTTGGAGTGCAGCTGCAACTCTCGGCCCCTAGAAGGCGGTAGAGTCATGTCACCGCAAGACTTTGGCCCAAGCCAGTAGCAAAGCACTCTACTTCCACTACCTCGCTTGCTCTCTCTCGCTTATATATATATTTATATATATAAAAGATATATAAACACACTGAATACATATAAAATACAAATGCTAATTTCTAATGAGAATTTTCAGTCACCCCCTCCCGAATCTTTTGAAATATTTCCCTATCTGCATCCGATTGCATCTCTTCCTTATCCCGTTTCATAGATAAGGCTTCACCTATTTCCATATTACATATGGGCACAAATGGATGGAGCTATCTTGAATATATCAGAATGCAAACCCTAAAAGGGACCTCAAAGCCTAATTAATCAGAAGATTTGAAAAGTTATTAATTCCATAATGGTAATGTTCTCTTTCCCTCCGGTCGGATGGCTCTCTGGGTGGATCTCCTGCTTGCCATCTATCATCCTATGGGCGCTGTTAAATCAACATTGTGTGAACAGTGCAGCTATTCATCTAGTGAAATCGATAATTCTTTTTTGGGAAATTTATTCAGTTTGAAATAATAATAAAAACAAAACATGCCAAAACATAAAGCAGTTCATCATGGACTTGTAGCTGTGTGGTAAAAAGAAATGTGGTTTTCCAAACGTATGCACACACAGGAATCAACACTCTTCATTCAACACGCCTATCTATAGACTTATGATAATGTGATTTATTTTATAATTTATTATGCTCATAGTTCAGAAGGGTTTATTTGTGAAAAGCTGAGCAAAGCCCCTTATCGCCACATTGCAAAATAAACAGTGGTCTGGCTGCTAAGTAGTGAAATGTGATGGCTTGCCCCCTTGTTCATCAGGACTTTGACGTGTACACAATGCAGATAGAAAACAAAGCAAAGCAACAAAAATGTCAACATTGTATATGCTTTCCAACTGCCTAAATTCCCTCAATTAAACCTCAGAGAACAATATCTATAGACCGGTGTGCAGGAGTCTGCCTAAAATGGATTGTCTAACAATCAAACAATCATTTTTCATTTATGACCGTGTTCCTATACATCACCCCACCCTCAGACAGCTAATGCTTTTAAGGTTGAGGGATCAAGAGCACACCTTTGGCGTCCAGCAGAAGCAGAGACTTGGTCTCCTGTAGCTCTCCGAGATTCCATCTGTAAATCTGGAGGTGACCTTGTGCATATCCGATATCTCCTCCTCTCACCCCTGAACACTTCATAATTCAGGTGGAAACGTGCAATTAGTATCTTTCATTCTAATGGCTCATTCCCACACGGGTGGTCACAGCGGTCATCCCTAGCATGTGCTTTGTAGGGTTCTGATGGGATTGGTTGCTCTGCAGTCAGTCACTGCAGGGGCTTGCTTATGCCTGTTCCAGCCTGTTTATTACCAGTATTTAATGCGTAATCCTCTTTAGGGGATTATATGTTTATATTAGAGCTGTCAGTTAAACGCGTTATTAACGGCGTTAACGCAAACCAAATTTATTTATTTTTTTATTAAATTATTTTATAAAAAAAATTATTTTATAAAAAAAAAAAAAAAAACATTTTTTTTTTTTTTTTTCTTTGGCTCAAAACAAAGAAGCAGGAGCCTGACTGCTATGTTTAAAATTACATTTGTTCAAAGCAGTCGTTTAATTGCACTATAGGCTCTTTTTTTGTATCGCCCTGTTTTGATCAGTGTATATGCCAATGTTGTTATCAATAAAAAATCATTTGCACAAGGCAAGCCGATGCACTTCACCATGTTGATAAGAGAATTAAAATGAGAAGAATTATGGGACAAAAAAATCAAGGGATATTTACCATAGAAAAAGAATTTGCGATTAATCGCGATTAATTAGAGTTAACTATGACATTAATGCGATTAATCACGATTAAATATTTTAATCGCTTGACAGCTCTAGTTTATATATATCAGTGTTCATTATTTAATATAACTAGTCCTAAGGTGACCCAACAGAGCATTGGGACTGTTTTGATGAAGTCTACCTGACATTCTGCGTGTGGTTTCTGTCCGGCCTTATTGCCAACACAAGTCCCTCCTCCCTCAGCCTATTTGTTATGATTTGACGACAGGGAGAGACACAGCGAGAGAGTTCCTATTGGGTTTGAAAAGGCCACCAGAGCCCCCGAAGCAAAACACCCACCTGGGTATTGACTCTCGTTATTGCCACAATGATTCTTTGGATAGGCAGTATGAAACATGTGAATGTGAGAAAGGATGGATGATGGTCAGTCGACCACTTTATAATCTGCTCCCCATTGAGGCTGGTTAGCTTTGCACTGATTTTCTCATTAGTCCTCATTTTAGTGAGTCAGGAAGCTAACGGATCACTTACTAGACGATCGCATTGACCTCTAAAGAAACCCCCGAAAAGAACCAAACTCAAATTGAAATCCCTCCTCCTCCGCTGCAGTGACATTGATACAAAGATTTTCTGATCTTTATTTTTCCTTGACGCTTAGCTCTTCTCGCTCATGGCAGAGGGCTATGCTTATCGACGTGCAATAGTCCAATTCACTCCCAGCTGCGTGTTAATGATAAGCCACCCACCACACTTCTCAAAGTTGTTCTTCACTGTGTGCAGATTTTGGATCTGCGATGGGAGTCGGTTTAGTGCACTCTGTACTCACAGCATTTGATGCAGTTTGCTGATATACTCTGGTTAAATGAAAAGTGATTTAAAGAAGCCCTGCCTTATTTGCTGTGCAAGATAATGCACTGTCCCCATTATGATTATAGCAGAAAGAGATTTCAGGGTTTGAGAATGTGAGAACAATATTTAACTGGTGAATAGCAAAAATAAACTAACAGCGGGCCAGCATACACGGCACATTTCATTCCAGTTCTTTAGTTAGTGATCCGATTTGTTAAATATGTTCTCTCTTGTTCATGTCACGCTTTGCTTTGACTGCCGGTTGTCGTTGCACGAATCCTGATGTGTCATTGATCTAGTGACTCATCGGTCCTCTACTCCAGTGTATAACTGCATTTTGTTGTGCATGTATACTTCTGTCGTGTGTACCACTGATCCTCTCTGGCCAGCACCCCTATCAACCCAATCAGTGTGTGTCTGCCTCTCTCCAGGTGGTGGAGGGATACCAGGAGAACAGCACGCTGGCCAGCACCTTTCCCCTGGCCCTGACCAACGTCACGGCCACGCCGGTGCCCAGCGCCCAGTTGGTGGCTGACCCGACGGGGGCTGCCCCCACGGGGGGCTGGGACCTAGACCTGCGCCTCTACATGCTCTTCTCCCTGCCCTTCCTCATCGTTCTGGTCTTCCTGAAGGAGTTGCGCAACATGGCCGTGCTGTGCTTCCTGGCCAACGTGTGCATGGCCGTCAGCGTGGTGATCATCTTCCTCTACATCCTAAGCGTGAGTTTGTAATAATACAACAGAATGTTTGCAGTAATGTTGAGTAAAAGGTCAGTGTTAAATAAAATGCTGAAACTTTTATTTCTTTGCATCACAACCCAATGAGTAAAAGGTCAGTGTCAAACTAAAAGCTCTTGCATCACAACGCATTTATCATGCACACATCGAGCAGACTCCTCTGTAACACCAATGTACACGTCCAGATGTCCAACAGGGAATAAGCAAATAAATAAAACAAACAAACTCAAGAGATAGACCTTACTATTTCTTTCCCAAAGCCATCTACCCTCAAAACAAAACGATGTGCCCATGGTCTCTTCCAGTTCTCTTTCTGCTTATAATGGACAGGCAGAAAGTTACCTGAGTGTTACCGTAGACTCACTCAGTCCCTTATTCCTTCCCTCTGATGACCTGGGAGAATATTTTTCAATATTTGCAAATACAATCCCACACATTCACGCCCTCACTCTGCATTCACCCCCTCACTCTGCAAAGTTTCAAAAGTTGTCCTCATTAGCAAATAATAAATGTATTAATTTACATGTAATTACACATTCCATGTGTTTTTTGGAATTTAAATTGATGATTGGTCAGACAACTGTAATATTTATAAATAACGGGCAATTAGAGAATTAGATCACTTTTACAAACATTTTAGTGCACTTAAATAATGGTTAAACACCACAGATCACAGCAATGCCATTTATAGGCTAAAAACAAAAATAACAATTACAAAAACATTTTAAGAAGTAATTTTAAGAATAATGTTAAAGGAATTTGTAAGAAGAACTTATTTCATGTTATCTTCCAATGCAACCCGATATATAATGTACTATCACCCACAAAAGTGCAAGATCTAAATAAAAATAAAACGGTGATGTACTTTCTTTACTACTACTACAACTTTAATTCATTGCATCACATATCCATGTAAATTAATATATTTAACTGGAATCAGCGTGCAAACAAAAACAACCTACTGACAGATGGTCATTAATTGAACTTTTGCTGAACTCCTGTTGTCACGAGAACCAGTCAATGTCAGGCATCAAACCCGCAAGCTCACAGGAGAGCGTTAATGAGACAAAGTGATAAGAAGTATATATTCCACTGTCTTTTCTTCTTTGGTTGACTGTCAGTCATTGTCTCACTGTTTTTAGCCCCCTGCTGCATTATCTGTCTCTCTAGGCTGCAGCAGATCAAACCACCTTTTACTATGCGTTAATGCTGACAACTGCCAAAACAATTGTTTCCCCTTTTACTGATTGATTTAAAAGGCAACACAAATATGACAGAACTTTGTAACCAAGTTATGCTGCTGTTGAAAGTAGGCGTAATTGGACATTTCTCCCCCCAGCATATCATTATGCTCACTAGAAATTGTGTCGCCTCTGATATGAAGAGATGATAGTAACATAACCACACGCCTTTCATTGCAGGTTCTTGCAACAGACCCTCTACTTAACATTGGGCCTCTCTCAATTCCAAGTATGCCACATTTGAACTTGTGTACTCGGTAGTTTGTACTTGGCGATGTCTACTCGGGAGGACGCAGTACCGCCATTTGAACAGCAGCATTATGGATGACGTTACCATCTGAGCTAATGCATCAGAATTACAGTATAAACTAATGGTTTGTAATTTTCTCATTCGCCATTGATGCTGGTTTCGCATCACAAAATGCATTCTGGGATACTTTGCTCTCCCAAGTCCACACAAATCATCTTCGATAAAATGGGTGGAGCAAGAACCGATCCGGGCATTGGGAGTGTGATTGGCTAGAAGCAGAGAATGGAACAGTACTTGGGCTGCGACTGATGATGTTTCACAAGTCCACAAGAACAGTACAGACGCTGATTGAGGAAGGGCCACGGTTCCATGAATGTCTTTGCATCGTTATTTTCTTCTCGTTAACGACATGTGGAATGTGTCACAGGGATGTCGCTACAGATGTTAAGTGTCACAGTCTTTTCGATCAGCAGTCAAACTGCCCTAGCGTCATCTACTTATACAACATTGAAAATACAACATTGCTCAAGGGTTTGGTATAGGAGGCATTTAAGAATTCTGCAACGCTATACACAGAACCACCCAAATTATCCCTACTTACCTTTTAAATCTGCGTCTGGATCCTTGGTAATGATATTGGTTGTCTTGAAACCATGAGTCCATCCTGGAGTCTGTCTCTGCCCTCACCACATGTTTGGACAACGAAAACGATGGTGTCTCAGCCATTGTTGACAGAACAAATGACACAGGATTCACAGAAAGTATCCCTGAACAACCTTGCCGTCTCCATTTTTAGATTACCCCTAGGATTGATGTGTGTTATCATGAATATTGATAGATACCACATTCATCTACATCCATCTGTACTAGCCAGCAGGTTCTGTATTGAGATTATCACTGTTCTGTGTTTGTGTGTGTGTGTGTGTGTGCGTGTGTGTGCGTATGCACGTGTATAGATATGTGCAAGTTCAAGCTTGTATCCTTTGTTTTTCTGAATGCTATTGTGTAGTACTATTTATCTGGCGCGAGTGCAAACAATTGCATCGCATTGCTTACTCACGATCAACATGAAAGATGATGCTGTAACAATGGTACCAAAGTGAGAAGTATCCAAAAAAAAAGCAATGCAACAAGACAATAAAATATGTTGTTTTCATCTCACCCTGCGATAAAAGGATAATCACTTTAAAGAGTGTCACAACTCCCTTGGTTCTTTTCGTGAATGTGGCAGAGCAAGCATGACTTCAAACTCCATTGAATATCTCCCAAGGTCTTCCTAAGAGTAAAGACAATTACCAACGTAGATCTGGAAGAATAAATACCATGGAAGATCTAGAATGGGAATGACCAGCATCGATCTAGAATGACAATGACTTGAATAACTATTACAATGCATATCTAAAGCTCAATTACTAATGCGCATCAAATATCCCAGCCATCATAATCGTTAACACAGCATCTCGCTGTGTAGCTCTTTGTATAGTATAGTATAGTATAGTATAGTATAGTTTATTGTTGTCATTACACATGTTACAAAGCAACAGAGCAACGAAATTCCCAGTAACATTCCGTCCAAGAAACATAGAAGACAGTGTGGGGAGACAGGACGGAGAGACTGTCAGGCGCTTGTTCACGAAGAACCATGCGGCCCGCATTATATAAGAAAGTTTTGTCGTTTGTCGTTGAGAATTCCTTGTTCTTTGTTTTTGTGTCGTGTCAGGTTTGAAGGAGTCAGAGGTTGAGAGGTTAGTAGTTCTAGTTGTGCATTTCAGTTGGTAGATTTAGCTCAGGGAGTTTCAAAGTTGTTTCCATATTGTACAGTTCTAGAGCCCAGGGTAAATCCACAGCTCTGCAAAGATATGGTCCCGGAAATGGGACAATTCCTGTTCTACTTTGCACTTTGGTTTTATCTGAATAATTTGTATACATGGTGTGTCTGGATGTGGCTGTTGTGTGATAAATGTGATAAATGATAAATGTGTCTATGCCAGCAAATTGCTTCAGCACATTTTGGTCCAACTTTTTGTGTTCGGGTAAGCGCAGGCGAAAACAAGGTGGGCCATCTTTCGAATACAAGTTAAGTTGGGCGTGGCTACCGGGGACCAGGGTAGGGCTGGGGTGGCCTGGTACCTTATACGGTCACCGTCAAACTCTTAAATGGATTAATATTTGTCTGTGTGCGTCTCTGTTCTCTCTCTTTCTCTCTGTCTGTCTGTGTCTATGTCTCTCCCTCTCTCTTCTTTCTTATCTTGCCCTCGATTTGTTCATATCCTCCTTAGTGTCTTAAACTTCTCCAAATTAGTACCCATGGGTTCTCCACATTCATCATCATCGACATTCTCTTAAACTTCCTCCTTCCCTGTTGCTTTTAATAGGAGGGGATTGAGCGGTGGGGATATTGGGGTATGCAGGTGACTGATGTGTTTCTCCTCTCCTTCTCCCGTCCCACCCTGTTCTGTCGATCCCCGGTTGTCTTATTTTTCACTCTGTGATTATTTCAAGTTTTCTTTGTCTTTTGGTCTGTAGGATTTCGGAGACGCCCGGCACATCCCCCTGACGGCGCCTGTGGGCAGATTCCCTTTTTTCTTTGGAACGGCCATTTTCGCCTTTGAAGGGATTGGAGTGGTGAGTCCCGTCTCTAGAGTCTGCCTCATGATGTTTAACCAGTTGTTGTATCATACTTTCTGAAGTCTGGCTCGTTCCGCATTTCAGTACCGAACCAGACATGTCGCCGTGCGTGTGGTTGCAAAAGCTCACTCGTCGCATGCGCAATATTCTGTGAGCATGCTAGCATGCTAATGCTAGCAAAGCTAAGACCCTGGGCCGCTTTGAAGCGGCCCAGGCCCTCGTCAAAGGAGTTTTTTACATTTTTGAGACATGCTTCGGCCATTTTCTAAACTTGACAACTCCGAGTTGCTCACCTACGAAATGGTAGAGCATTTTTTTTCCCCATTGACTTCCATTACAAAAATAGCTGGGTGACCACCTGCACCAATGGAGTTTGTAATAACCAGACCACAACTCGGCCACAAGTCATCAACTTACGGTCTGGCATGATTAAGGTGCATGTACCAAATATTTGGTCATTTTGGTTAACAGGTCAGTTTTCCAGATCTGTGGGTCAGTCCAAAACTTTGAAGGTACAGCAAAATCTATCCAGACGGAACTTATGGGTCCTTCAGAAAAAACGATTCGGCATGTCAAATAGGGCTTGAATACCAAGTTTCAGAAATGTTGGCAAACAGGGCGGGGGGTGTGACCAGGAGTAATATCGCCCCCTGTGCTCAGAGCGCTGCCAAACGACTCTTTGGAGACCTCCTTACTTTCAGTTTATATATATATATATTAGTGCTGTCAGTTTAACGCGTTATTAACGGCGTTAACGCAAACCAATTTTAACGGCGTCCATTTTTTTGTTGCGCGATTAACGCTCCCTTGGCTTGGCAAACGTTGTCGTTTTTTCACCTGCTGTCTAGCAACAACTAGTCACGTTAGAAAAACAACACCACCATACCGGATCTAGCTACACCGGAAACAAAACAACAAGCATGCTGCAGGAACTTGTTGGGGCAAGCGAGGATACGGAGCGGGTGAAAAACTCCTTAAAAGTGTGTGTGTGTGTGTGTTTGTGTGTCACTCTGTTCGAGCCTGCACGAGAGTTCAATATTGTCATTAGCTGTTACATCTTTCTGACCAATCGCAATTCAAGGCCCACCCGGGCTGTACCACTTCAGGATGGGCCGCTCAGTTACTCCCCTCTAGACAAAATCGACTTGGTTGCGACGTTGACAGTTTGTGAGAGGTTGCGGACGCACAACTCAAGTTGCCGGACGGCGCTGGAAGGAACTTTTATAAACGCAATATTGTTATCCTGCTTTAATCAGCCCTACAGCCCCGAACAGTTAACAGCCCACCGGGATTTCTCCCGACTCTCCCGATTACCACTCCGCCACTGTGTGTGTGTGTGTGTGTGTGTGTGTGTGTGTGTGTGTGTGTGTGTGTGTGTGTGTGTGTGTGTGTGTGTGTGTGTGTGTGTGTGTGTGTGTGTGTGTGTGTGTGTGTGTGTGTGTGTGACACTTGCTGAGCAAGGGTTTTGTTTGAAAGTTCAGTGATTGATACAAATGAAAGCCTGGGCTATTGAAGTTTTACGGTAGGCCTACCACTGTCATGCACCTACCCGATGTCAAGTGGACCGGGTTGAATTCACCACGGGACTCTCTTCTTATATCCATCTTACCAAATACATTTTATTACTGTCCTTCTCAACACTCTGATCTCACTAAAAGGCTAGCAGCACGAAATCAAAGGATATTTAGAATATAATTTTTCTTTGCGATTAAGAGTTAACTATTTTAATCACTTGACAGTACTGATATATATATTTAATTTGACAACTCTCAGGGGTTCACGTTTTGAGTGGTCGATTTTAGAGTTTATGCCCCACTCACTTGCCATGTTAGTTAAAAATAAAAAAGATAGAAAGATTTATTGTAAAAGAAGTATACAAAATATTTAAATGTGAATATGAATAGGGAACTGCAGTGCTATATGCACAATTATTTGGCTTTGGTTTGGTGATGATACCTCTAAAACTGTAGGAGGAGATAATTAGTGCAAATCAGGCGGAGGAATAATAATAAGGGACATTCTAATAGTGTGGCTTGCTTTGCAACCACACTACTAACCAATGTGTGTGTGCAAGTTGCAGCTCCTATGGTCCCATAGATCTCCAAAACGTCTAGTTACACTGAAGAATCAAACAGCTCAGATTTTAAAAAGTGAATCAGATCTAAGATGCGATGATAAGCTCCGTGGGTACTAGGGAGGAGAGTATGTTTGTGCGTGTGTATGCGTGTCCTCAATGAAAACAAGATATGAGAGAGAGGGAGAGAGGGAGGTGGCCATGGGCAGGATGATGTATGGCTTGTTCCCTTGCATATTGACTGAGGGGCACAGGAGTTTTCACTCGCCGGCCCTACACAATTAATCAAGCCTCAGATGGCCATCACTGCACTGACCCATCTAGCCGTGACCCAAGCAAAGCCTACCCCGGTCCCGGATCGCACCATCTCTCTGTCAGGAGAGAGAGGGCGAGGGAGAGAGAGAGAGGGCGAGGAGGACAGAGGGAGAGAAAGGGAAGGACAGAGGGGAGGGGGAGAAGATTAATATAAAAAGAGGTTAGCCAAGTTAAGATAAGTTGAGATAACTTTCTTCTTTCAAGTTGTGGCTGCGCTGCATCACTGAAGCCCATCCCACCACCCCACACCCACCCACACCGTTCCTTCTCCTCCTTCCCCCCCCCCCCCCCCCCCCCCATCCAAACCAGTGGAATGATCCACGACCCCATGCGACTCCTCGCTCACGCTGACAGAATCATTATCCGGCAGGCGTGTGCGTGGCCATCAGCACACCAATCCCCGGGCGGATAAGCCTGGAGGAGCATACCTTGTAGAGGTACATATCACCCTAGCCCCCCCAAAAGCCCACCCCACCCTGATCGGGTGGCGAGGGGGGGTAAGCGATTCACCGGCACAACCTCATCTGACGGAGGGGATTTCTCTCCCGGGGTTGGCGAGACGCTCCCGCGAGTCGCAGTGGGTTCATATCTCACAAGGGACCTGAGGCGATAAAGACGTCCTCCGATCCTCCCATGCACCACATTATTCAGCATTCAGCATTCAGCATTCAGCATTCACAAAATATGAGATGAGGTCACACATGAATGATCCAAGTTGGGTAAAATGGGGTCAACTTCCCTTGAATATTGGGACACTCCATCAGGAATATGAACATGGTGATAAAAGCCGCCCAAGTAAAAGTAGAGAATGGAATCAGGAGGAATAACTGTCCTCTTGTTGATGGTTTAACAATGGTAACATGGAATTCTTCGCACCACCACCGACACAAGCCGTCCAACTAACAGTATTCAGAACTCCCATTAGGGGCATCTTGTTAGCAGCCTGCAGTGCATGACATGCCACGCCAGGCCCCATTTCACCTTCAGAATCTCCCTTCTTCTAGCTTTAATTGCCACAGTCTGGCCTGTAAGTTGTTCTTTTGGAACCGGAGGCTAGTTGTCGAAGTCTCTGGCCTTGTTGTATTGCGTTTGTCTCAACCTTTTTGGTTGAGACAAACGCAGACTTTCATGACGATTTCATAGTTATAAAATGCAAATGGATGAGCCGTTTTTGCCATAATGCCCTGTCTGAAGTCATGATGATACACATCTGGGGGAAAGCCCGCAATTGCAGTATAAACCAGGTCTATTATTGTTAGTAGTAGTACACTGTATGTACATACACGGGTCTGCAGAACCAGTGAAAAAACCAGTGAATTGGGTTAAGGGATGGGCTGTAGTACCAGATGGGAAATCAAATGGGTTCTGACTCAAATGGGTCAGGACCTCTCAACCTTTACGCGTGGAAACAGCCGTAATGATTTTTCTGTCTGAATGACAAATCACATTCTTTGTGGTGTGGGCTATTTCTTATAATATGCCTCACAAATTGGAAATCATCATAATTAGGTCATTATCATTTGTGTAAAGGTCTTTGGACATTTTGACCCACCTTTCAGTAGCAGGCCATTGACGAGGAACATGCAACATCTCAGTTCTGAGCTTGGTCATCGATATACCCAGGAAACATGAAGAGATGATACAAAACTATGAGTAAAGTAGTTGAACGAACATTTCTGCTGCAGCCCATTGCAAATAAACAAATAAATGAAATAGTTGAGTCTATGAAATAGACTTGACATTGCTATTGTCCTACTGGCAACAGCGGGAAGCCTTCTTTAGTAAGATAGACACTATTTGAGGGTTTGGGTTTTCTTAAGAGAAATCCCTGTTGCCTTGTTTATTTATTTATAGATCTATAAGTGTTCCAGAGAAAAGGATTAAGGGATGAGGTTTTGCACCATAGCCGCCTTGGCTTGCATTTCTAATCTTATTGTCCCACATAGTGTCACTCTAAATTCACAAATCCAAGTCTTTGGAATTCTAACATTGGCAACATCTTGCTTATATTCATCTTTCACCTTTGCCTTGGCAATATCCAATTCAGTCTTTTGCTTCTGTGACTAGGGAAGCAAGATGTGAAACTTGGAGTTAATAGGACCTTTAACTTTGTTTTTCAAATCAACTTGTAATGGAGAGTTAATTAATTGGAAGCGAGTCCCAGAGTAGTGCAGTAATGAGTAAAGTCTCTTATTCAATGCATTGGATGCTTTCATGCTCTCCATTCCAATGGGGAATGCTGTGTTGGTCCTGTCCGGTTCTTTACAGATTAATACTTTACGATGATTGAGTCTTCTGCACCTCGTATCACATATGTGCATCTTTCCAAAGCAATACCATTAAACAATTGTGACAGTATTTCTCACTATTGAGAGCAGCCTTGCACGCTCCCTGATTTACTTCCAACATTGTTTCACAGTGCTTGCTCTTTTCGTTCAATCTTTTAAGATGTTGTCTTTTTCTCAATACACATTTATCTCACATATCTTACGTTCCCCATCTCCACTTTCCTCTACCTGTGTTTGCTTTGCTCTGGCCCTGCGCAGTGCATGGCAGTTTTACAAACAGGAAATTAGTTTGTCTGCATGCCTGTATATATTTCCACGACAGGGGTTCTGTGATCAACCACATATGCAGTACGTCATCATAATCTTTCCATTTCATGAAATATGCAAGACAGTATGCCCAATGGAAAAATCGAATTTTATTTTAATTATATTTACTAATATTGTATAGAATAAGGAAAGAAAGGAAAGGGAAGCATGTTAAGAAAAGCACTTATTTATTTATTTGTGCTCAACATGGTCATACGTGTTTATTGCTAGGCATTACACATGCCGAGGGGCATTTCATAAACGTGAGGAGCATGCGTTGTGTTGTCATCGGTACGCAGTTGGGCCTTGTAAGAAGGACTTGCTGCGGAGCACACTATCTTGCATTCCTGGCTCCTGTGTGTGTGCGCCAGGACCACTCGTTCACCAATCACCGTCTGTCTATGGCGGCGCCTGGCGGCACCTGGGCCCACGTGTCAGCTCATTAACTCTGCCACACACACACACACACACACACACACACACACACACACACACACACACACACACACACACACACACACACACACACACACACACACACACACACACACACACAGGCGCTCCACACACTGCTCTTAGTCCCTCCCCTTCTCCCTCCCTCTCTCTTTCCCTCTCGCATTATGGTGAAAATTATTTTGAAATGTAAAACAAAAATCCACATTCGCACAAAGACTTGAACAATATACTAATAAATAATTAATAAAACCTAAGTACACTACAATAATTTAACCGTAACCCTTAATAATTCTAATAAATAATAGCAAAATAATGAAGTGCAAACTTCTATATGCTAAATGATAAAAATATAAGTAAAGATATATGGTATAACACTAGCAGTGCTTTCTTAGTAATGTTGGTAGTATAAAAGCTAGGAATACATAATGTTGAATGAATACGTAACTGGAATACGAGACCGAATTCACACGTATTTAAAACGAGTCAGGAGCGAAGGAACGTACCATGTCAATAACAATGCTATACACTATATGAAACACTCAACTTACACACACACAGAACATATGACAAAACCTGTATTAACAATATAACCATTATGAAGATTATAACGGTTATAAGATTCAAGAAACGCGCTAAACTATTGGGTTGGAATCATTGCGAAAAGTTTGCAGTGCCTTATGGGATGAGTAGTTCCTTCCATCTTCACAAAAAAGAATGTACACAGTCTTGTACCTTTTGCCTTTTCTTCCATTTCCAAATATTTTTTTGCACTGAATCAAACGTTGTGGTCACGACTACCTTGACAAACTATTGGCCTGGTTCCAGGCTTTGAAACTCTTAATATAACTATTTTACGAAAAGTCTATGGAGAAAATGAATGGGAAATAAACTTCCGGGACCAGAGCTATTATAAAGGGAGCGGTCACTGCTGCACTCTATTGACCAGTGCCGAGTTGCCAAAAGTAAGAAGTCTTATCGCACAGAGAGACAAGCGGAGGGAGTCACAGAGAGGGAACTGAGATCTCAAAAAACACGCTCTTAGCGATCATTGAGAGAAGGAGCGGACCACCGGAACATAAATATTTCAATCGGCAGCTCGGGCATGGCACCGGAAAGTGCATTGAAAGTTGGTCCGGTAGGTACCAGTCGCTAAAGAACTGGTACCATAATGGTACCGCGATTGGGTACCAAACCCATTGCAGCACAGGACAGTTACTTTGAAATGAATATTGAAACTGGGAGCCTTAAATAAATTACACTAATGTGGAGATCATTTTATGTTGCTCCAGTCAGAATCATTCTAAACCCTCCATACTTTTTAATATTCTAAATCAAAGCACTCGAAGCAACTCGTTTTCGACCGAAAAGCACATCACGTCTCTGCAGCCATGCAGAGTATGAATAGAAGAAAATGTTTTTTAATTAAAAATCGTAGATCTTTGACTCATACATTCATTCGCTGTAATCCCATTCAAATACAAGACTCGTATCTACTCAGAAGGTTTTAAGGTTAATGAAAATTGAAAAAATTATAATCAAAACTTGATTACAATCTGTAATGTCTTGCAGCTCATTCCTTGAGAATCATGCCAGCATTATCACTATGCTATAGAGTTGTTCTTTGCTTAAATTATTTCTTTAGGTTCTTGTAAATTGTTAAGTCACATCGTTAGTTATTACTTTGGTAGCAATAGGGTTTTTTGGAAGGATTCGTCATTGTGGGGAGACATTTTTGAGTTTGAAACTGCCACAGCGTTTTTCATGCGAGACACCTCCCTCACCCACGAACCCAACACTCCTGATACATAATATGCTTCAACCAATCCGTGTTTCTATTTTAAAACCTATTAAAATTTGAATCGATAGGATTTTCTGGTGGAATTAACCTTGACCATTCAGAGGTACAGAAAAAATAGGACTATTTTAGCCCCTTTCAGTATTGTTATGTATTCTCTTTCAGCTACTTGTCCCAGTACAATGCTCCATCTTTGTGGGATTTAACTGAATCTGGGAGGAGTATTTGCTAGGGATTTAATTAGTTGTCATGGAATAATCAGTCCGTTTTACAATGAGGAAATTTGACATGAATTCAAACATTGTAAACTATGATCAATAAGCACATTAACACTCATATTCAAAAACACAACCCCCCCCCACACACACACACACGCACACACATACGCACACACACGTACGCACACTTATATTATGTCGAGCTGTTGTATTAAAGCGATGTTGGGTGACGTCACTTCTGACTTTGACAAACTATTGGCTGGGTTCCAGGCTTGAAACTCTTAACATAACCATTTTAGAAAAGTCAATGGAGAAAATGAATGGGAAATTTACACACATGCACAATATTCTATTGAGGTGTTGTATTAAAGCGATGTTGGGTGTTACTTCTGTTGGTATTTGAAGCGAGATCCCATACAAACAGAGCCAGCTCGCCCATCCCTTCCGAGTTTCGTGCATTCAGGAAAAACAAGCGCAAAAACCCAGAACACCCAACCCTTGTTGGTGATTGGTTGAAGACTAAGTACTATTTATTTTGGTTTTGAGTGGTATACTTTGGCAGATTGGTGTTTCGGTAAATCTAATTTAGCTATTTTAATAGAAAACTCAGAAGGACCGGAACATGTCAACTGTGACAGGGATGTGTCAGTGTTGCTTGCTGTTTTTTAACAGCTAACTAATATCTTACTCGTATGATCATCAACATAGAAGCAATGCCGTTTTTGCCAAATTTCCCAAACACAACGTGAAAGTTCCACTCTGTTGCGAACGCAGGTGCCTTCTCTTTGTGCCGAAGCACGCAGACGTCATGACCAAGGGGCACCGGTGGTCTCGTGTGTGTGGACATGTCTGGGCAGCGGTCGACTCGTTTGTGAAGCTCTGTCTGAGCTTCACATTGTGAAGCTCTGTCTGAGCAGCATCGTTTATTTACCCTGCGCATCGGAGTGAGGGTTAGGCTTCCCGGACACCTATAGTATAAGGTTACTTATGTGGCACATTGCATTTTCCAATTGTGGTCGTCGTTCTAGTCGTAACCATGGGGATAACATTCCGCCCCCTTTCCTAACTCTCAACCCAGAAGGCATTTTCTTAAATATCATGTCAAATTCCAGCTTAAACAGTTGGTTCACTGGCTCGTTAAACTATTTCTGCTTATCCAATTTTCATAGTTAATATACTCTCTGCCTCCGTTTGTCTCTGCTTCCTGGCTGGCTACCTCTTATTAACAACTCCGTTTGTCGTGGTCCAGTGCCGCCTCTGGTAATAATCGTCCCACTGGTTAAAAGCAGGGCAGCAGAAGCATCCAATTGGTTAGTGTGACAAAGTTGTCCTCGTGTAGCTGATGCTTACGGTTTTCCCTTCAGAAGAGGTGAATTAATTCAAGCTGCTGGTGGTTCGTTCACTCTTTTAAGGTTGTTCGAGTCCAACAAAAGGCTGCTTTACCTAATCACCCCTCCGGATTCACATGCCTGCATACTTCAAAGTAGCATGAGGGCTGTCCGCTCTGCACCAATCTGCCGTTGAATGTCGAATCAAAAGTAAATGAGAGGAGCAGAAGCGTGGATAAGGCTTAACTCTGTGTTATCTGAAAACACAGCAGCAGTTGTGTAGTAGGTGAGCAGGGCTGATGAGGATTGGGGACAAGAGATGTTGATGGTGTGGGACCTATCCTTCAAAAGACAGCTGTACATAATGACCGTTTTGTTTAACATAAATCACAGGGAAAACACAAAACAAATATTTTTTTCCTACTATGAGCGATTGTAGTACCCCCGGGTTTACCCGAGATGGTGCTGTTCCTACTCTTTCTTTTGCATGTCAGGACTGGCCTGCAGCATGGTCTGGAGAGATGTGGGCACCTCTTCAACTCACAGGGATAAATGGGGTTCTTTAGCCCCTGCCGGCCGGTTAGAGAGGTGTCCCTCGAGATCCATTAGAGTGAAACAGCACAGATTTACCTCAACTAAGCCTGGCTGTTGGCCAGTAACAGGGATGTACTCCCTCGCCTTACCCTGAATCCCAAAGCCGTAGAGGTAGACGTAAGGTCTTTAAACCCCCTCAAGCGCATATCCTCAAGAAGCTCTCTACTCCATCACGACGATGTCCAGCCTGGGTCTTGATGGCGCTGCAGGAATAGCCTGTCAAGATAAATTCCTTGTGGAAAATAGTTGATCAAAATGAGTCACAAGAAATGAAAGCAGATATTTGTCAATGGGGTGTTTTTATTTATGAAAAACTTGATAGAAAACCAGGTGGGGAAATCCAAGTTGATATGCTGCTCAACATGTTTGATCTTATTATATACAAGTGCACTTTATCGTTACTCAAGCTTCATATTGGGGGTTCAAACGAGTACCTGTTTGACTAGTAACTTTTGATAGCTACCCCTAACACTTGCAATCTCGCAATGTTTCACTTTTGTGAGTGCATAAATAGTATTTAGCTGCAGCCCTGATCAGCATATTAATTCCGCTTTGAATGATGGGCAGCCAAATCAAGAAAACGATGACGGATGACTAAATCCAGCAAAATATCGGGCAGATTCTTTGCCCCAATTGTGTGACCCAAGATGGTCCCTTGGAGGTGTTTTCTGCATTGTTTGGCCATGCAGTAAGCTGGGAAATAGGCAAGATGAAGAGGCTGAAATATGTTCAGGAACCAATAATGGTGTAGGCTTCCAAATGCCCATTCCCCTACCAATCTGCTTCTGGAGAGCAACTGTTCGAGACAAACGACAAAAATGAAGGCTTCAAAAACCAACATCTTCTTTCCCCCTTTTACAAAAGGACTATACAGCAGGAATTCTACATCTTTCCGAATGAACAATTATATTGTTATTATTAATATATATTCCGCGACCTGACCTCTGATGGTGACTGACTGATTATATGATATTAATATATGTAAGACTAGAGCTGACTTTGAAACTGTAGAGACTTTTTTTAATCTGTGGAGAAGTTGGATGTTTAAGGACATTTATACTCTTTTGATCACAATATAAATTAGGGCATTTAGCAGACGCTTTTATCTAAAGCGATTTACAGTACATGGGTTAATACACACATTGACACACCGACGCCGGCAGAGTCAACCATGCAAGGCGACAGCCAACTCATCAGGAGCAGTTAAGGTTAAGTGTCTTGCTCAGGAACACATCAACACTTTCGGTTACAAATCAACTGCTATACCTCCTGAGCTAAACCGACCCGATATCATAGATCGACTTTGAATTTCTGCTCTCAGCTATGCAGCAACCCATGTTGCTTTTTTCTGGGTGTTTTTCTGCGTTTTACTGTTTTATTCTGTGTTATATATGTGTTGTTTTGTGTTTGACCTGAGCCTCCTCGGAGTGAGGCTTTTGATGCCGGAGAACTATCACCAGTTGCAACAAATCAACGAGTACTTCAGTATGTTCAGCGGCAACATTAAAGAAAAAACACAGAATAGAAATAGAAAAAAATTCAAAATAGACAAAATAAATGGCTAAACAAGAAAAAAGAACAAGAAAACTAAACCAAACACTATCACGGTATGTAGTTTAAACTACATCCAATATTGTGAATAAATGAAACTTCACTGCAAGGTCTGGTAGGTTCTTCACAGACTTGGCTCGAGGTTTGGATTTGGATGTTTGCTGATGCTAAAAGTGCGTCACTATGCAGCAGTTTGTAAAGCTAGAATAAAGAGTCAAACACTCACACAGCAAGAAGCCAATCAGCACAGTCTCTAATAAGATCACACAAGAATGTATTTTCTGTTTTTGGTAACATTGACTATTTTTAATTTACCAATGAAAATTACCAAATTACATGTATCTTTTACATATTCTTAGACTACAGCTAAAATAAAACGACACATAAAGCAAAGTTGCTCCACGTTGGGGTTTTAGGTTTGATTGTATGACTCTGCCATTGTTGAAGGAAGCTGATACTGAAGAAGTCTAGGAATTGGTTGTCAGTCCTTTAACAGATCTTCTACCAAGGTAAAACAATGCCCCTATTCCACTACTGGATTAGCAGTGTCCTCATCTCCATGTCATTCTAAAATTAACTGTACTACATTTTTTAACAAGCATGAGTTCCTTAGAAATGCCCCTGAACCTCTGGGCTCCGGGGCTGTTTAAGGTGTGAATGTGAATAGCTCAAGAGTACACTGGACCGTAAGAGGGCTCTGGAACTGGGATGCAATGAGACAGTGGGGACACTGCCATCAGAGCCCCTTTCACACTCCCAATTACAGCTCCCCCCTGCCCTTGAGCACAAGTTTCATGAGCTAGTGTCATGACTTTTACATGGGAAGAAAAATTAAACGGAGGCAGTGGCCGGCAGTGGCCGGCAGTGGCCGGCAGTGGCGATGGCTTTCTCTGTATCCGTTGGTCCCGGGCTTGCTGATCCCCATCCCCCCAGGGACAGACCTTCACTGTGGGTTTGGTGTGGGATGAATAATGCTGCTGGTCCACTCTCCAGGGGTCTTTCTGCTGTACATGAGATATACTTGCAGCCAGGTTCCTGTCATCGTTCTTGAGGGGGAGCCACAGCACCAATGCAATTATAAAATACTCGTCGTATATTCTGTGCGTTGCACTTTCCTGTGAAACTTACTGATGAAATATTTAAGAAATGTCATTATTCTACGGACTATGTTCTTGAGTACTAACCTTCCTTTTGGTACCCAATTTTCCCTCCACTGTACAATCCAGGCAATCCAATATGTCTCTAGTAATGTTTATTTATGGACTTGTTAATGCACATATCAATACTGTCTGAAATGCACTAACTCAACACATGCTGTATCTCTCTCCAGGTGCTGCCCTTGGAGAACCAGATGAGGGATCCCAAGCGCTTCCCCATGGCCCTGAACATCGGCATGGGCATCGTGACCGTCCTCTACGTGACCTTGGGGACACTGGGCTACCTCCACTTTGGCGACAGCATTAAAGGCAGCATCACTCTGAACCTGCCGCACGATGCCTGGTTAGTGTCCCAGCGCATACCGCCCCCCCCACCCACCGGTAGTTAATCCAAGGAACTTTTTGATGAGCTCCACTTCACCATCTGCCGTTTTAATCTTACGCGACTGATTGTACCACGTTGTGATTGATTGCGGTTGTCATTTATCCACACCTACGTCTTTCTGATTAAATTTGAGCTCGGTGTCTCACTTTCCACATAAACGGTGGCATGATCCGGAAGAGGCACTGAATTAAACCAATCAGAAAAAGTGATTGTAGCACCTATATTTAGTGTTGGAGATGTAGTTGGACTGAAAAAAAAACTGCAATCTATAATATCTCTCTCATGCCACATTTGGACAGCAATCCTTAAACAGCCGGGCACACTTCCCAGCAGCTTGACCAGCAATCCCAAATCACACTCATTTTCATTCCACATCACACGGATCATTCACTCTAGGCTATATGGATCCTACAGCCTTTTCTGAAGAGTTGCCTTTTTCTTTCGAGGTGCGGTGTCTACATTTTGTGGCATCTAGAGGTAAGGTTACAGATTGCAAACTGAATCCTGTGTTTCTGTCAGTTTTTGCCTACCAGTTTGTGAACATTCAACTTTACTGTTTGTGCAAGGTGTGAGTGGATCTGTGGAGCTTCGTCTTTGCAGCCTTTATGTTTTCTGGCTTACTGAGCCCGAAAACGCAGAGGGTGGGTTAAGTTTCCCTGGCACTTAAAGAGCAAGTGAACCCACAAAAGTTTTTTCTGCTCTGATGTTTGTGAAGTGCCTTTTTCCGAGGCAGTAGGACGTCACGATCAAAGGACACTGGCGGTGAGGTGTGTGTTGATGTTTAGAGCTCTTTCTGGGCAGTAGTTGACTGCGGCGTCCGAAATAAAAAGTTAAGCTTCTCGAAATTCCGAGAGAGGGTTAGGCCTCCTGGACGTCTTAAGTGTAGTGTCGCATTTCATATTCAACATCACTCATTATAATGCTCATATATAACTAAGGAACTAAAAAGGTATGGCAGAATTACCGTCACCATAGTGATAACCTTCTTCCTATTTTTAAAATCTCATTATTTTAAATCTCATAGTGTTAAAGATGATAGCGGGGGTGGCATTACACTTTTATTGAAAGTTGATTGAATTAAAAAGCATTCTCTCCAGAGCCGTTTCTCCGTTCAGGGCATCTGTTGCAACTTGCTGTTGCAACTAGGGCTGGGATAAACGATTATTTTTTAAACGATTAATCTAGCGAATATTTTTTCGATGCATCGATTCATCTAACGATTCATTTTTTCAGTCCGATTCGATTTCGATTCGATTCGATTCTCGATTATCTCCCCATTAATTGACTAATAGCAATTTATACATGTTGATTTACATATCTGAATGATAAAATATGAATTCCTTAACATTTCAATACATGTTTATTGCCTTTAAATTCCAATATAAAAGTGCAAAGTAATGCATTCTTAGAATTCTACGGTGCTCGGTCATCTGCAGCTGCTACCGGGTGGCGCCTCTTCAGGTGCTGGTGAATTGCCGTGTTGCTAGAATGGAAAGGCATCTCCTTTTTTGGCGCCTTGCACTTATGAAAGTCTGAGGAGCCACTCGCGTTGCAACTACGCCCCGGCGCCGCCCATCTTTTTTTTTTTTTTTTTTTTTTTTTTTTTTTTTTTTTTAAATCGACGCGCATTTTTCGCGTCGACGTAATTTATGCGTCGACGTCGTCGATTACGTCGACGCGTCGTCCCAGCCCTAGTTGCAACATGGCTATGTGGAAGATGACCCACTCCCAATGTAGATAAACAGGGATTATTCTACGTTAAAGGGAAAAAAACAATCCTTATTTTCATCGTATTATACAGTAATTAAAACATTCTTCTGAATATTACATCCCATTTCCGTTCTGCAAGATGTCACTTAATTCCAAACACTGTACCTTATGTCTCCCAGGTAGCACAGAAACAACTGCCTGCTTCAGTTCACTGTTTAATTGTGGTATGTGTGAGAGAGAGAGAGAGAGAGAGAGAGAGAGAGAGAGAGAGAGGGAGAGGGAGAGGGAGAGGGAGAGGGAGAGGGAGAGGGAGAGGGAGAGAGAGAGAGAGAGCGCAGAGTGTGTGTGGGGAGTCTTTGGTGTCTGAATTTCCCCATTCAAATATATCATATTAGAAAGGTCCGTAAGGCCCAGCATCATGGATTCTAGGAATAGTTGAGTCCTACTTGCTGCACCAAAAATAACATACAAAAACAATGTTGACAGGCTCCCACTGAGTATCGGCACCACGAATAAACCTGCTCAATAACATTGGTTGGCGTAGATGACGGATGGAGTGTGTGCACTCCTCAGGGGTGGAGGAATGTGATAATGAAAGCTAATCCATTTCCATAATGCCAGCAGACATGTAGTGTGTATGTCAGCGTGCACCAGAGCAGGGTTAAAGAAACATTCTTCCCGTTTCAAATGATATTAGAGACGAAGCCAAATAAATCCAGCGTTCCTTGTCAACACCAAAAGTGCTTGCTCAAGATGGGTTGCTGCAATCATAACATCTGAGTATTGTTATTTTTTAATTGAAACAAGGCGTTACGCTCTCATGTAGGGCTGGGTTGCTAATGCTTTCAATGCCTGTTAGGTTTTCAAGATTACACTGAATTGACTTCAGTTTGAGACACATTTTGTGTCAAACTTAAAACAATACAAAATGGAGGTAACATTTACAATATTTGTACAATAATGAACCATTGATTAACATCAGATAATGAAGTAATTAGCATTACAATCAACTCAAAGTTAATTAAAAGGTAACTTATGTTCTAGAAATCATCATTTTTACCTATGTTTTTCATGTTAACTAAGGCATTTGTGTGTACACAATTGAGTACAGTTAGGGTAAGGGTTAACCCTCGACCAAAACTACTAACCCTAACTCGCACACTAACCCTGATGCTAATGTTATATAATAATGCTTTTCAATGCATTACCTAATGTAAATGAATGGTTAATTAATGGAACCTTATTGTAAAGTATAAAATAAACTATAACATGTATTCAATTGG
The DNA here is from genome assembly GCF_026213295.1 of Gadus chalcogrammus. NCBI lineage: Eukaryota > Metazoa > Chordata > Actinopteri > Gadiformes > Gadidae > Gadus > Gadus chalcogrammus. The sequence continues at coordinate 23,488,201 of NC_079427.1, forward strand.
AAAAGGTGTACTCTGATCTGTAATATATAGTCCTGTCCTGTGTTTCTTAACTCTTCTCTGATCTCTCTTCTTTATTGAAGACCTGCCCACATTCACCATGAAATGTCACATTAGCCTGTGTTCAATTATACATCCATGTTGATGATGGAGGATTAAATACCACCCTAATGGCTAAATGTTGTTTGTGCCTATTGGGTGTATCACCTGGCACAAATCCAATTAGGCAGAGGAGAGACATCTCTAGAGAATTTCCCCCCGTAATGGATGACCCTGCAGATGTCATTAGCTCCCGAACCACAGTAAAAGTTTGGGCTTGCCACCAAATACAATATAATGCAATTGCGTAATGCAATAATGCACGTGCGGGTGGCGTCAAGACCGGTTGAATTTACTGTACGGATCCGCAGTCTCTTTCAAGGCCAACACCAAAACGGCCATTAAAGCGCATATCTGCATTACTGTATCTTTATTTTGAGGTGAAGGACCACCCAGCATCCTGGCTGGGTAACCAGCTGTGAAGCCAGTGGGCAGGGAGAGTGTTTTGTTTTGTTGGGGACTAGGGTCGGACCCTGTTGTCCTAACCAAGCTCCTGCCTCCTCCTTGCTCTACTTTAACACAAAGTGCACTATAAATCAACCTCTAGGAATGCCACGAGCTGCCAGAGGGCCGCCCCAACCGGTAGAATAGTCATGTATTAATGTAGTGCATGGATCATACTGCCAGTCCCCATAGATAACCAACTTCAAGTCTCCACTCCTTCTGAAACGGGGCATCCTATAAGTGACTGCCGAGGTTTATGGTTTCCTACGGACGGCGTGGCATGCGTAAGGCAGTGTTCATGTGAGTAGGAGCCCCCTAAATCCCTATCACCAGAGAGTAATGATGGCCCCTGGAAGACGGTCAATAAGGTCATTCAAGACCATCTCTCAAAGGGAAGCGGCAGACAGCCGTGCTACCGTGTGGTCACAGTGTACACACACTGCACATGCACACTGCACATGCACGTTGGCTCGCTCGACTCCTCTCCGTCTTCTCTTCTGCTTTCTTTAACATAATCAGTCTAGCATTCATGGATTGCACAATGCTACCGTATATTATTTTCCATAAGCAGCCATACACCCATAGAGAGCTTTATTCTGTTATTACATTTTTGCATAACTCTGTTTGTTTCTTGAATGGCTATTAAATCATACTTTCAGGCTTCTCTATCGCTCTCTGGCTCTCTCTCTCTGTCTCTCTCTCTCTGGCTCTCTCTCTCTCTCTCTGGCTCTCTCACTCGCTCTCTGGCTCTCTCTCGGCCATTGCTTATTAGCAGCCCATCCTACTGTGCCTGCCATTGGGCAGCATGGGGAGGTTGAAGGAGTCATTGCAGGGGAACGGCCCTCCTGGTCTTAACAGCCGTGTGAACTCTCGTTCATCTCTCTTCATTGGTCCTTGGTGCTCTGTGGTTGCCAGACTGCCGTTTATAGAGTAGGCCAGCACTTGCATGTCTTAATAGATAAACTGGCCGACTTAGCGTAGGTCCTGTTTGGTATGGTGCATAGCGTCTGCTTGATGAAGAATCGATACCATGATGGAATGGCCTAATAACAAGACAGAGATTCTTATGGGAAGCCAATAATGATTTGTTTAATGTGACAGCGGGACTGGACATTTATTGTGTGGATGGGTAGTCGCTTGGGCAGCCCTTCTGATTTAATGGGGTGTGATGTTTCCACCTTAACAAAAGACAAAACATCGCCAAGAACAGCATTGATTTCTCCTCCCTGTCAACATGTATATTTCTCATCGAGCATGTATACAAGAATGCAGTCACTTTGAACCACTTAAAGTCGTGCTATTAGCTGTGGGGTGATGCAGGGTGATCTATGCCAGGGTGAGATATAACACAACAAACTGAATCCCATTGTATTCTAGATAAGCCTCTACCACGCCGGTAAGATCAGCTGCCGGTTACGTTTTTGCTTCCCAAATATTTCCATTGGAAGTTAAATGCAATGCTTACATTTGAGGATAGTTAACAGAGGCTTTCATCCAGCACAGTACATTTGTAAAAAGAAAGAGAAAAAAACAATATTGCGCTTTCGGTACAGTAATGATTGTGCCAAGCACTTATGCTGCGGCCACACTGCACGCGTTAGGCCGTGTTCACATCTAGCGTTTTTTGTAATAGGGAAAAGTTGAGCCGACCGTAAAAAAAAAGAAGAAGCTGGCAGCGTTTTTTTACCTAAATGCGCAGAGAGCGTTTTTTCTATCGCCTAGCAACGAACCAATTCTAGACCCGATGTTACTCGCCTACTATGTATCCAGGCTAGAGCCCATTAGACATGTTCTGTTATTAACTGCTTTTATTAACCGCTCCACCGGCACTTTCCCGAGTGATTTGTTCGCCATTGTTTCTTATTTTGACAGTTGAGAGTTTCCTTCGTGACGAAGTGTTAATATACAGCTTGTGATTGGTCAGTTGCCAAAAAGACGCCTGACGTCGGCCGCTTTCTTCCTGAAAAAGTTGAACTTTTTTCAACGCTCCGTATGGCAGAAGAAAAATGCTGGGAGAGGCGTTTGAAAAAACGGCCGTGACTTTTTCAAGAAAAGCTCTGCTCCATAGGAATATAATATAAAACAAGCCTTGGCAGATTTAAAATACCGCTAGATGTGCACATGGCCTTTACTCGCATTAAGAAACGTGCATAACGCGCCTAATGCTACGGCCACACTGCACGCGTTACTCGTGTTAAAAAACGTGCATAACGTGCCTAACTTGACGCTTGATCATTGTGTGTCACAAAAATGGTTCAACGAGCCTAACACACCTGTGGCTGCGCTGGATTTAGGAGTCTGAGGTAGGAAACCCAAACGCCGCCGTGTTTGGGTGCACGATAGAGTTTAGATCGGGTTAGATTAAATAATCTCGGATATAAATAACAATAATCGTGTTAAATAACCTCACATGGTGTGTCTGGTGTGTTTCCAGCATTCGTAGTGTTGATCAGCAGAGAAATAGTCCGCCAAGACGTTGAGGTTGCTTAGCAACCAAAGACGCTATCCATGCAAGTGAATGGAGCGTTCCCTCTTCGTCTTAACTATCAAACCAAACAACCTTCACATTCACAGAGCGAACATTATGAAAGTAAAATGCACATTTCTCGCTAAAAATGTTTACGTAAACGCTTTTAATGGCGTAACTATGTTACTATTTCCACCCAGAATAAAGTGTAAGATGTCCGCCATATGCTTCTGTGCAAGCATGCGTCCCTCATTACTCTCTGCCAGTGACTTCGGGTCAAGCTCCACGCTGATTGGCTATCGTGGCTAAGCGTCACGCGTAGGCGCGTCAAAAGTTCAAATTGTTGAACTTTGCGCGTTGGTGCGTTGGGCGCGTTGGTGCTTTTACGTGCGTCATTACGTGCGTATGCCGCGTCTTCGCCCATACCGTATGGCAAGCCATCCCCGACAGAAAACGCCCTCATTTAGTCACGTATCACCTTCATTACGCCGTAAAAAACGCCGTCAAATTTAGAAAAACTGCGTATTTTACGCCGTCATGCACATAAAAGCGCCGCTTTTTACGCCGCGATGAAGCCTTTCAAGAGCGCGCGTAAAAAACACAGTTTTGAGCATCAAACCACTTGTAAAATACGCAGCTTGTGCACATAACAACGCGCGTAAAATACGGCGTCTCTCTAGTATGCTAATAATCTCCGCCCTTCTTTTCTCTCAGCCAATGTATTTGTACAAGTGTTTGTGCCCAATCGCTGAACAAGACAAGCAGACCAAATAAGTTCAGCACAGATCTGCTTGTGACGAATCAAACGAATTGTAATTAATCAAAAATGTATTAAAAATTATGTACAATTGTATGTACACTATCTCCTACCTCCTATATTCTATCACTTTACTGAAGCACACAATGTGTGGCAGTAAAGTGACAGGATCATTCCATAGACAAAAATCTTTGCATATAACTAATTTAATTTAGGAGGATAGTCATTGCACAGCTGTAACCAAGTATTCTCATTATAGCCTAGTTATATCCTAGTTTTGCATATTTATACATTGTATCCTATTCTCCTATTTCATGTGGCATCTGTATTTTTATGTAGGCTACAGCATCTGTATTTTAAATTTAGCTTATATCTTCTTTTTACGTTTTACCTTTTGCTGAGGTGGTCGCTGTATTACTGTATAGGCTGTCTGTATTTGTGTAAGAGTTATTTGTATTGTGTAACTGCTGGATTATGAAAGTTAGTTTGGGGTCAATAAAGTGTCTCTCTGTCTGTCCGTGTGTCTGGGGGAAAATGCCCTGAAAATTGTACGCACGGTGCGTTCAGGATTAGGACTGATATAGCATATGTCGGCCTAGGCCTAATAAATCGTGTTTCAATATTTGAAACATTCATATTAGTCTATTCTTTTCGTAGGCTACTCTGCTGTTGGCCTTGATGGGGAGATATTTTTTTGCTGCCATGCACAAATAGTTGATTCCAACAACATTCCTGCGTCTCCCCCTCCTACAGAGCCTATTTAAGCACTGTGTCAGTATACAGTTACAAGCCTATGAACGTTGTTAGAGCAGTGCACGCGCGTTCATGTTAAGAGGAGTTTTGGGAAAAACTGACATTTTTTACGAAGGTTCGAAAGAATTATGGGCTGATGGGCCTCTTAAGCCTATCAGTTAGGCTACTTGGCTCCCCAGTTCATCAGTGTCTCTCTCTATGGCTCCCTCTCACTCCTTTTCACTGTGTATTTATATCGATTGAACAAGAGGATGTAACGATAACTCAATAATTTAAATATAATTAACTTATAAAGCGTGTAACAAGACACCGAGATGATCTGGCTGGCTGACTAAAAAGGCACTGAATTTGGAACTTATAACACAGGAGGTCTGGCTTGCTGACTAAAAAGCATTTTGATCATAAAAGGTGACCATCTGAGAAAAGCACAAATCTGACAATCGATGACCTCGATCCGACGTTTAATGTTTTGTTTTGCCTACCTTTGCATTATTCAGAATAATTTTGCACTATTTAGAATTGATTTGTACCTGATCTTATCCTTTTCTACTTATTGCGCCATGTTTCAGAGAAAAATGAAAGACCAATCCTCTATTTGTCTTGCACTTATTTTGGAATTGACAATAAATCGTACAAAAAAAAATGCTCAGCAGTAAAATAATACAATTGTGGTAAATCAGGTTCTTCTCCGAGCAACTCTCCAATAAGGAAAGGTAAACTAAAGCAGTGGTTTGCATTGCTTTTTTTTTTTTCTAAAGCAGTGGTTTGCTTTTTTGGTAACTGTTCCAGAAACCACGTTCGGATGATCTTCAGCACGTATTTTACAACATAATTACGAAGAAAAGAAAACTCATTATGAAACCTTGATCCAGATTGAGCTCATGGTTGGTGGTGCTTGTTCTTAGTAAACTCTGTCCCGGTGTGTCCAGAGTCATGTTCTTCTTCAAACCACTTCTCAAGAAGCAGTGCCCGGGGTGTTGCTGCCGAGCCCGGCCGCCTCGTTTTGTCTGCTGGCTGTGCTTTCAGAAGCCCGGTGCTGGCTCTCCACCTTCATAGGAGCAGCTGTACCAGCAGAAGCGTACAAAAATAATATACATCAGTCACAACAAACCACATGCATTTCAAAGATATAAAAAAAAGAACACAGACACAAAAGTTCTACTACTTTAAACGTTCTCCCCAAGTGCAGCAGAGTGCGGGTGAGAACGAGGCGCCTTCCCTTCACCCTGTAGCCGTCATGCATGGTCTGCTCTCTTACTGTCAGCCACACAGAACGTCAGGGTTAATAGACTCTGCCGAGACGGCAGCCTTCTGAACTAAGAACTGCCGTTTGGTGGGAGGAGAAACTACAAAAATCAACAAGAAGGACCCCAACGTCCGTATGGGGAGACATGATGCTCGATATTTACAAGCAAAATAAAAGAAGTGCCTAAAATGTTATACAATCTGAAAGACATTGTCAAGGGTTCTTGTATTGGCGTAAGTTAGCAATACACTTAAATGATGGGTAACATTTGCAATGTGCTAAAAATAGAAGGACTGGCCTATATGCATTGGTTTGCCGGTGAAGCTTTGCAATGCCTGGGGATTGCTGCTCCTTAAGATGGATTTGACTCCTGCAGGCCTTAACCTTGCATCACAACATCCTCTGGTCAAATTAGTCTGGGGTGCTGTGGTAGATTGGTGTTCTCAAATTATCTAATATCATCTATCCCTAATCTTTTGGCTCCGCCTCTCTCCCCAGGACCAATCAGCTGGTGAAGATCCTGTACTCGTTTGGCGTGTTCGTCAGTTTCGCCATCCAGTTCTTCGTGCCGGCGGAGATCCTGCTGCCCCCGCTGTGCGCCCGCCTGCCAGAGTCCTGGAGGGGCGTCTGTGAGATGCTGCTCCGAGGCCTGCTCGTCTGCCTGACATGTGCGTACACCTTCCCCATTTCGTAGTTTAACTCTGTCCTCACTCACAACTTTAATATTCTCTTTAAAGGGGTTTTATTCCTCTTCGTCTTTTTCTGTTTTCTCCTTTTTTTTCTTAACGACACTTTCATCCAAAGCGTCCGAAACGCATCGACCAGGTCTTTTTGAGAAGAGAACCCATGCCCTAGCCTCTAGGTGGTTCTCTCCTCCTCTTTCTCTCGCTTCTTTTCCACTCTCTCGCTCTTTTGTTTCTTTTTTAATGAAGCTGAGGAGGTATAGTGAATACAAATCTCTGTGTGACGTCCGCCTCGGCCCTATCTACTCAAACAATCTTCTGCTATTCCTGTCACTCTGAGGGTACGGGGCTGGGGGAATATGGAGCCGTGAGAGTCCCAACGCCACCGCGCTGATAGCTTTTCTAATGAGCACACATCCATTTCTGGGTTTTTTAACATCTTCATGAAAGTATTTTGATTCGTGGTTTTCACCGTTTCATCAACATTTCATCATGTTTCCTGAAAAATGAATTCATTATGTAACTGGTACACATGAGCTGTGCAGTGGCACATTGTGCCATGGAGCACACGGTTTGAGGGACAATATCAGGCCAAAGATGTTTTTCAAATAGCTACTCCACTAAAACGCTATAAACAATAATATTGAATTATCGCTAAACCATGCAAGGCAGACATCCGTCTTGTGTCTATGTCACACAGAGATAACCAATATTTTTGCAGGCAGAACCCATTGGTAAGGTTCAGTAAGCTGCCCACGATTGCCACAGAGTCACTTAAGATATGGGGCCCTGGAAAACCAGCTTGTGGTTTGCCTGTAGCCCTTTTTACAAAATTCAACCGTTTTTGAGGAAGGTAGGTGCTGTCGCCTGCATGAAGGAAGCAAGGAAGCTAGCAAGCAAGGAAGAAGGGCTGGAGGTTGTGGAAGTTTGTCCCTCTACTGTTAATCATCTCGCTATTTGAAGCTCCCAATATTTTGAAGGCGCTAGCTGGGACCAAGCTTTCCCTGCTTGATGCCCATGCCCCTGTTCATTTGTTTACACATGCGTTTATTTTCTCTTCTGTTCTCATTGTTCTTTTTTCTTTACGTCGCTTTTTTCCCCCTCCTTGTGCTTCTCCAGTGATGGGAAATTTTTTAATTGGATAATGGTGGAGTAAACTAATGGAAATGAAGCTCATGAATTGCATGACTGAGTAAAAAGGGCACAGCACATTAGCGCTCCATGCATCTCCCTCGCTCTCCCTGTCTCTCTCTCTTGCTCACTTCGGGGTGCCCAAGACGAGCGCTGTGGAAGTGTTACTGTGTTAGGCAGACCAAATGGCATACCAAATGTGGGTGGGCAGCGAGGGCTTCGGTGGTATAGTGCAGCTAGCAGGTTCTCTAGCTGCACCCACCAACAGCCCTGTGTAGTTTGAGTCTCCGACAGGTAAGGACCTATAGTGAAAGAAACATTTTCTTAATGCTTTCTATTTGATGCAGGCCAGCTGATCCTCTCCCCCTTCCCAAACTACCCCCTACTTCCCCTACAAATCATTCTCAAGTCAGTGAAAAAATGTAATCGGTTGATCAATACCCCCCAACATTAGAGGGGTTGATATGATGAACAATAGTAATTGAATTCCTTGGAACCATCTTGTGCGTCCCGAGACGTTCCAAAGCTTAAGCGGTGATGGATGGATTTACATTGTGGGAGCAAAACAGTGCCAGATCTGATGTGATGGGGATTTGTTTTGTCCTTAAAACCCATCTTTTGAATAAATTGAATTGGTCACTGAACCATATCACCCACAAGGCGATATATGAAAATAAATATTAGTCTACCAGACTTTAATCGTGCGTCGCCTTATTAATGAGGTTCTTAAGCAGAGCGAGCCTCCAAGGGACTGTAATGTTGGAAAATTTCCCCCACCAACCGCATGCTTATAGCCTGTCTACCAATTTGTCCTCTGAATCCCTCAGTCATCCTCCTTGGCTTTCATTACTCCACTTTTTAATGAAAAGCATCTGTCTGTGCTCAGACAAACCACACGAGGAAGTGACTCTAAGCGAAGCTAAGTCTGGGGGAATTGTCATAATTGAGTTTGTGCTGATGAATGCATTTCCTGGATAGCACTGACCACTTCCCGCCCGTGCCTGGTTTTTACACCTGCGTATCATCTCCCTCTCTTGCAAACAGTGAGGCCGTTATCTATTTCATACCTTTATATTTATAATCAATCAATTAACTTTTAATCAATCAACTTTTATTTCCAGACTCATGGTCCAATACATACACATACCAATACAAACAACAGCACATACACAAACAACAACAGGACAAATAAAAAAGGTGTTTCCACATGGATGACTGGTATCGCACAGTACTAAGACCAGGGTTTGACAGCAGCTTAATGATGAGGTTACATGTACCATTCAATCAGCAAATAAATTTGTGCATTAGGGTTCTCAACAGTGCATGTAATGTGTAATCATCATGTAATAATAATAATGTACTAGTGAAATAATGCTATCTTATTCATAGCCTGTATTAGTGAATTGGTCTCTTTTCTTAGGTAAGCAGTGAAGTAATTTCTATAATGGAAGTTGAATTATCACTGCAGCATTCATGCCATTAAATAGTATAATTGGATACCTGTGCAGTGTGCTTTCAAAGCGTGCTTGTTGGGAACGGGCTGATTGCTTTGGCCTCCATTATTGCTGCTTACAGCTTCTTGAGAGGCGCTCATCGAAACAACCTCCAACTTGGGTCCTCAACAATATGCAAGCAATATAGAAGTGTGAAGTCGGTATTGATGAATTAACGGTAGTTACAAAAATGAAAGGGCAAACCTACTTACAGACAGACAAACAGAGATTCCTCTAATTAAAGTGGATATTGATAGCCAAAAAAAGCTATTTGTTTTTGCTTCGTTTCAAAGTCGTTCTGTCTCTGGGTCTCAGGGCGATTCTTATGTTGCGTTTGGCTCCCCGGTTGGCAGGCTGAGCGGACGAGTCCCCTCAAAAGAGTGTTAATGCACATCCTGCGGCCCCCTCTGTGCTGAGTGTGCTTAACAAACGCCTTTGTGCAAGGGTGGCATTCAATTATTGGCCCATAGTTGTGTATGTATGTAATTTAATGACATCTGGAGGTGTGTGCATACAAGAGTTGTGTTTGACTCAACCGCACAAACACACACGGGCGCGCACATACACACGTGCAACTACACACATGCAACCACACACACACACACACACACACACACACACACACACACACACACACACACACACACACACACACACACACACACACACACACACACACACACACACACACACACAACCTGCTATCTCCCCTTACTTTATTTTCATGGAGGAAAGTAATCACAGTAACGGCGTCCCACTGGTGAAATGAGGCTTCCCAGTGCTCGTTAACCGTTTTTTTAAACAAGGTTCCTGAAAAAAAACCTGAGGATGAGGGATGTTGTTTACACTCCCCACCGCTCCCGACCAAGCTGCAATATTGCCAGAGCTTGTCCCCCATTAACCCCGGCCCACTCCCTGCAACACATCTGAAAGGTGTGTGTTTCTAGTCAAACGGGCTAAGCGGCCCCAGAACGCCTGGTCAGGGATTAAGTGCGCCATTTGAATACTGAACTCCTTCTCACTTTCATTCTTTGTCTTTTTGTCGTTCCCATCCTCCCATTATTTTCATAAACACTGATGTAACCATACTGAGGTTAAACCAATGGGGTGGTTGTTATACTAATTTACTTTACATACTATAATAATTATGGTGTGGCACTGTTTGCTACATGCCTGGATATTATTTTCTCTGTTGTCAATAGCATTGACCTAAATTGTAGTTTATAATTGGATTTGAATTTGAGAGATGCCCTAATGATTGATTTTTGCCATTGTTTTCAGTTTTAACTTGTTATACACTACCATTCAAAGGTTTGGGGTCACTTAGAAATGTCCTTATTAACATTAAATTAATCAGAAATACTAGAGAGTCTAGACATTGTTAATGTGGTAGATGACTATTCTAGCTGGAATCGGCTGATTTTGAATTGAATATCTATATAGGTGTACAGAGGCCCATTTCCAGCAACAATCACTCCTTGCAATTAAATGAAAACCCTTAATTAAAGTGTGTGTTTTCATGTAAAACATGAAATTGTGGGTGGATGGACTGAAAGATAATTTCTGATATATTGCATTATAAAGCCCAGATAAAATCTCAGGAACAGATATCTAAACCCTCTGGCCTTCCTTCTGTGCCCATTCATTCACAATATTTCAATGTGAATGCTAGGAGCTGCATCATTATTTTATGCATGCTCAATTAGCACCCAGCAAGAAATCCATGTCTGCCGCTTGGTCTTACTGGTGGCTCATCAAGGAAATACACCCCTGGGTAGCTCAGCTACCTGGGGTTTAGGTGCAGTTCAACATCCTCATGATGGTGAAATAGAGGACTGCTGTTCGGATTTGGAGATGCACAAGTGAGTAGAAGAAATCTGGCCTTGAGGAATACAAATAAATGCAAATTTTTTTAGTCTAACCAGCAATGTAGAATCCAAGGGACTTTGGTTAAATTGGGCTTGGGGTCTGTATGGGGTATTAATTGATTCGCACTGGAGATGTTTTTGTACCTCTTTTACGTCTGTAGACCAATATCCTAAAGAGACCATTTAATTACAGCTAAAGAGTTTGGATTTACAGCAAAGTGGCCCCCGGCTGTGAGGCCCATTTGATTGCTTGAGTGTGTTGGGCCCTTTTCCTCACTCACAAAACCTTCTACTTTGTTCTCTAAGTGCACATGCTCTCTTCCTGCAGTCATCTGTCTGTTGCCGGTTCATTGTGACACCAATTGACCCGGCCTACCGTGTTAGTGTTCAAACAGCAGGGAAAGGGTCCATATGTGTGTTTAAGCGGCTGTTGTTTTAGCCGACAGAACTGTGCATGTTGGTGATTTCCAACATTTATTCAATTGGTATCTCGGCTTCATGCTACGGCCAGCAGCATCTTGAGGGTACGTTTACCTGTTCAACACGCTTTTCTAATAGTTCAACTTGTACATGGTTACAGCCTCACCTCCTCTACGGCTGAATGTCAGGTTTAACATTTTAACCAATTATAGCAGAACATGTTTCCACTCTTCATCTCACGACGCACAGCCAGCGAGCGGCTTGTTATGTCACTTTTTTTTTTTTTTTTCCCGCACCTACCCAATCCTTGAGATTCGTCCTACATGTCTTCCCAGCCCTTGATATCCGGTTTTCCTTGCCATATTACCGCTTTAGGAGGCACTCTGCACGCAATTTCACGCTGTCTCCTGCAACTCCCAGCCCATGTTGGATGATTAAATACTGCTGGCTCTTAAGCACAGTTGGCTCCAGTTGTATCTTGCTTTGCGTGTCAGGTCTCTGGCAGTGTGTTTGTGTTTGTGTGTTGTGTCGGCAGCAGGCCTACAGTATTAAGAGAACTCCACAATCGGTTACACAAAAAAGCATTTATACAATATGCCTATTTTAGATTTTCTTGACCCCTGGACAAACCTAGCAGTTGCATATCATGGTTTTTGCCTTCCCTGCAGCTCCTCAATTGCTGGGAACATGCTGAGGGTCCTTCCTCATGAATTCAGCCCTTGTTTTTATGAAGTTTAATCCTGTTTATTGAAATTAACCGTTGGTGTTGCTGTAGTAAAATGGTGGTTGTGGTTGTGCAGCTGGGAGACCACAGGAAATTAGAGCTTAAAGTTTCTGAGTTTACTGTTTCAGCAGAGGTTCAGTGTCAGAAGTAGGTGTTATGTCACAATATTCATATTCAGTCATCATTTTGGAAATAGATATTTTACAATATTTTTCAGCTGTCATAAAACATTTATTTTGACGTACAAAGTCACTATGGAAAGCTAGAAACGACAAATATGAAAAAGAGATGACTGTAAAATCAAACATTGAAAAACAGGGTTAGATATTGATATAAATAGACAACATAATATTATCCCTGGCCAGATGAGCCACTGGCTTCAGCAGAGATATATCCTTCTCTGCTTCTCAGTAGTCTAAACGTTCCTCCTTACCCTGTGCCATAGTGCATGCATCAGTGAAGGAGATAAACGCGAGCATACCAATGTGTTTTATTCACGTACAGTATTGTAATCAATTAGACTCTATAAGGGACTCGCTGAAGAGTTAGTTAAAGTTTGAGTAATACCCTGTTTCAGCTCGAATTGGATATGAAAGTAAAAAAGAGTAAAGAGTAAAAAAGGACTAAAAAATGTGCCTTGTTTATACCTAGTTTGTCTGAGTGCCTCGGAAAGGCACTCGGACGTCTCGACTGAAACACCACCTGTGAGTGAAACAGCAGAGTGAAACGATCACAAATTGTTTTGGGTAGAAACCCTTTTTCTAAATTGAGGTCTTATATCGGTAACAGTGACAAATTACATGGATTACTATGTGTACGATCAATAGGACATATTACCACGTTTAATACCATTGTGGACCATTGTGCAGAGTAGAAATCCTTTTACATCAGAGACGTAACGAATAAACGGCACGAAAATGACAAACAAAATCGTCAACTATTTACATCAGCTACTACCCGAGTATGCGGCCTCCATTTAATCGCACCATTTAAAAAGAACCGTGGATTCAGCCCGCATCCTTACATAGCCAGTGAAGCTGAACTCCGTCCTTTCAACAACATATCCAAGTATTTGGAGGATTCAATTATAATGGAGTTCACTTTTAAATCCAAAAGTATAATCGTGTAGCGAAGGGCAATTTGCAGATCAGCTGGATTATGATAAGTGGGTGTTCATGTGGAGCGTATAAGACATTCATGTTTTAGAGACGTTGGTTTTTTAGGTTGTTTCCCTGTTCGATGACTTAACGTTTCACAGTACAAGTAAATTTGTCTTGTAAAACCGATTGCTATTGAGATGAATCATTAATACATGAAACAGATGTGGATATCAGTCTATAAATTAGGTTTAGCACCATTGATGCATTAAGAGGACTGTGTTGAGAAAGGTAAATAGGCTATTGCCTCCGCCATGTCCTACAATATGAATAGTGACCATGGTGAATATGAAGAAGACAGCTGATTGTGATCGGTTAAACTGATTTGTTCACAGGCTAGAGCCGTCAAAAATCGAACTTGGTGCAAACGTGTTTTTTTTCACAAAACGCTGATTGGTTCCTGCATGTACAGGCCCATTAAGCTCCATGATTAATATTTAATAATGTATAACTATAATCACACACCCTGATCAAGTCTTTTTTGCTGGCTTCTCGGTAACTGGCTGGTCGCTGTCCATGGTGCTGGAGCGTGCAGCTGGCTGACTGAGCAGGCTCATTGGCAGTAGGGGTGTAACGATACATCGATGTAGATCGATACATCGATTGATTGGCGAACGATCCAGCTGCATCGATGCAACGCCCAAACATCGATGCATATCGCTGTATTACACGCTTTTATTATTATATATCTCCTTTCGCGGGTGTTTGTGAAACTATTTCTGCGCAAAGCGCCTCGTATCCATTCACCGGTTAAGCAACAGCGAGCACATGTGTGAGCGCGAGGATGTCTAGTTTCGTTTTGTGTTGCCAGATTGGGCATACGTCCCGTTTTTCCAGCCTAACGTGATTAATAGTAGCCAAATCGGGCTGAAAAATGTGCCCAATCTGGCAACACGGACGGCTTATCTTTACAGCCAAGATGATTCCGAGGGATGTTTTGTTTTTAGAAGAAAACTATCCACACAGATCGGTTGGGAATGGTCTACGTTCAAAATGAAAGATCATTACAGGCTCTTTAATTTAAGCCATAAATAACCTTTGGCAATTATGTGGCACTTTATTATTTGTATTAAAAATGGATTGTTTTTGTTTTAAATATCCGGAAGAGCAAAAAAATAAAATGATGAAATTATAATTAAGTTGATGCGAGTTGATGTGATTGTAAGAGGTTGTGTTAAATGGGCATATGATATCGTCTCATATCGATCGCATGCCCCTGAATCAAATCGTATCGTATCGTATCGCGGCAGACTTTTGATATCGGCAAATATCGTATCGTTGTCCAATGAATCGATATAATATCGTATCGTGATGAAACCAGAGATTTACACCCCTAATTGGCAGCAGCCTGCTCATCCACACAGAGACGCACCAACAGGCATGGTGCTGTGTCTGTGTGTGCTTAAAAGGGGTGACCGAGGGCATGGGCGATTTTCTAGGCCTTGCTTTTGTGGGTTTGTTTGTGTTTAAAAGTCAGTGTCGGAGGTTCGAGGTGACTTTCTTGTCATCGCTGTGTATCTTTTTTTATTTTTTTTAACAGACTGTGTAAGGGGTTATGGATCCTTGCTTGCGCGTGTGTGTGTGTGTGTGTGTGTGTGTGTGTGTGTGTGCTATTTAGGAGGATGGAGTAAAGTTTATGGCTGACCGTATTCAGTCAATGTGTGTGTGTTGGTGCACGATAGGCACAATACCATCAGCGTGTACAAGAGCATTTCCAGCAACATTTCTCCAGCCTTTGGCAGTTTACCTGTTTGGTGAAGACCTATATATATATATATATATATATATATATATATATATATATATATATATCTTCATTCAGGATGAAGTCCTCTCGCTATCAGTGTTTCCAGGAGGCTGTAATTACTGCTCATTGTGTTAAAGAGGAGAGTGATTGCAGAGCTCAGAGGACGCCATGCCACAGGACACAGCGCTGTCATTACAGAGAACAAGGGCTTTACGAGGCACGCTCGCCGTGGCCGACAAGCAACACACACCTCGTCATTTAGTTTTGCACCAGTGACCCCCACTTCCTTTAGGTCAGAGAAGGATCTGGGTTGCCCTGGTGTTGTTGGGCTTCTTCTCTCAGAGTAAAGATCCCTGTTGTTACTGTGATCACCACACACACACACCCACAAACGAACACACACACGCATGCACTCATGCACACGCGAACACGAACACACACACTCACACACACACATGCACACACAAACAAACCAAACATTATGTTGCTGTCAAAACAATAATACAATTGATGTACACTCCTACAAACTCCTACAGTCCCCCAATCCTAAACCCCACGGATATTACTGTGGCTTTATCTTATTCCATCTCTCCGTCTTGTTTCCCTTTGCCCTGTTGTTTGGAGGGAGGCTACCGGTCCAAACTAGTTCCCCCTTCCCACCTACTCTCCTCCATTCATGGAAAAAACTTAACATATTATATAATTTTAGCATACCACACAACACAGGATAATGGGCCCAAAAAAAAGTTAGAACCATTATAGAATTGGTGCGTTGCTGACCAGAGTCAGAAGGCCATAAAATTGGGCTAATCATCCTGTCAAACACAATTCATGTTTGGTGCAAAAACGTATCTTCATCGGATGTTGGCTATATTTTTGGCTATCTTTCATCTGCATTGATTTTTTCTAAGATAACAGTGTGGTGGGTCTGAGGAGTATTAAAAGCTGGAAAATGTCATGTTATCTAATCTGGTCTTCATCTTGTTATTGCTGTTTAGGAGCCTGCAGTGAGATACTGACTAGGTTTTTTTTTAACCAGAGCTGTCCCAGAAAAAGCACATTCTTACGAGTACAAGGTGGGCAGAAATGGAACAGATTACTTTAATTTAAATAAAACATAATGCAAAAAAAACAACTAATCCATAATACAGCTTCAATTCCAATGGAGCATGACCTCAGTGATTGGCCCCGTGCTTAAAATATGAGATGTGTCCATTCATTTGAAAAATGTATTGCATTGCGATAAGGCATGAAACCCAGTAAATACATAACCATTAACATATAAATTATTTAGCCTAGAATATGAACAGGAAAACAAAATACTTGTATTGTAGTTTTGGTTTTTAAAAATGTCTATGTAAGCCACTTTCTTGTCTCTGGACATGAGGCGCTTATCAATTAGATAGATAACAGATGCTTTCATCTGAGGAATAGTTCTTTCAACTGTACACACCATGCCCATGCCTAATTATTGGGTACATCTTGATTTGGAACTGGTGTGTGTGTGTCCGGTGGGCACACGGGGCAGTGTGGAGTTGGGGATGGGGGTTAATCAAAAGTACATCGTTGCTGTAGGACATGACTGTGTTGCGCAAATAATTATTCCATTAGTGTATGCTGCGCTGCCTAATCAGCTTGTTGATCTCGCTGGTTAGGCCCATTAGGTGCTTGCATATCCACAACATGCGTAAACCTTTGGAATCCCCAGGAAGCCTTGGGGTGCTTATATTGTAGGAATAAAGACAAGAACCCTAGAAGATGGAGCGAAGATGGGCCAAAATGTCAGGTCTATCTGCTATATCAAATGAAACCTCGCTGACCTTTTCCTCACACTTTCACGGTATCTGGTGCCATTTAGCAGAATCAATGGGGAGGCAGAGAATCGAGACACCTGACAAGTCTTCACGGAGCTCTTTCTGCTTTATAATCCTCCCAACAATGTCTTGTGAGTTTGACTCAAGAGACAAACTTTAAGTGTACACTGTCAGTATGGAGAGAGAGTTAATTTGAAGTATCATGTAAATGTAAAAGTCAGCCTCCTCAGTTGTTCGATTGTGATGCTGACGCTCACTCTGAGAGCATGTCCAAAAGACACGTTACTCCCATAATTAAAACTACTTCTTGACAACTTTGACCCTGCAGCCATGTAATTTGTGCTGGTCCCAGATCACCCCCCCCCCCCCCTCCTCCTCCCTGCTGATTGACTGTGCTCTACCACACGACCCCAGCAGGCTTTATTGACTTAATTTAATGTTCCTATTCCTTTAAATGAAAAGGAGTAAAGGAAAGGATTAAGGAAAGAATGAAGGAATGCTTTTCGGATGGTGATTATTAAGGTTGTGGATTCTTGACTTGTTATTCAGACCATTGGACGTTTTCAGTTGGAGTTTGTCTCTTTGTTTTGCTAACTAGGGGTGGACAATATGGGGAGAATGATATCCTGATATTTGTTTTCATTTTGGCGACGCCGATATGTGACAATATTTTTCAGCTTTCGTTAAAAATATGTTTTTGGACATACAAAGTGACTTGGATCAGTTAACCTACCGTAAATACAATTAACTTTTCTTTAATAAATTAAAGCAGAAACAGACATATTATGCTCACAAACATTGTGAGCATATCTATTTTTTATGAAAAAGAAACAGCTTTAAACCTTACAAACAATTAAATGTTAAACACTAACAATTAACAAGATAGAAGATTAAAAACAACAAAATCCTCCAATTCTCCAATTCTTTTTCAAGAAAATGGAACAGCAATGGGGCAAGCAACATTGAGCCCCTTCTTGGACGATAATCTACCTCTCTGGATTCAGAGCCCCTCTCCCCCTCTAAATCTGAAGGCGTATGGGCCAACCCTGTGATCTGGCCTGTTGTCTGTTTTTTTTCATCATTCACAGAAGGCATGACTTGAAGTAAGAGCTATGTGTGTTTGGATGTGGGCGAGATATAGGGGGAGGGACTCCCCAAAGAGCCAAAGAGAGTCGTATAAAGTTCCAATAAGGCTTCTCTGGTGTCTTGTCTGTTGCATCATTACACTATGGGGAAACATCATGTTACGTAGTAGAAGTGCTGATGCCCTTCACAGACGATGTCGGAGGTTGTGAAGACGTTGCTGGAAAGCAAAAACTGACGTTTGGGAATAGTAAATGTCTTTTTCCATCAGGCACTTAACCAATAACAACACGCAATAGCAAGAAAAGCTCAAATAATTCAGGCAAACAAAATCACGTTGTTTTGAACTTTCTGTGCCTCCATATGCACATTTTCAATTAAGCTTGATTGAAGCTTGATTCTACCTCCAACCTCATACAGCCAACTGAGGACGAGCTTATGCTCCGCCCGTTCTCCGAAGTTTCCTAAAGGATTCAATTATCATAAAGTTACATTTTCTATCAAAGTGTAAAATAGTGTAGCAAGTGGCATTTTGCGGATGAGGGGGATTATGATAAGTGGGTGTTTATTCTTTATTACATCCATGATGGAAGACGTTTATTTTTTAGGTCATCTCCTTGTTCGACATCTAAAGTTGGCTTACTCTTTCTGAGAAGTTGGTCTTCAAAACAAAACTGCACACTGTAATGTCATTAGAAGTAACCTAACGTATCGTAGTGCAAGTAAACATTGACTTGTAGCGCCGACTGCTAAGATAGTTCACTACTATGGAAGCAAATAACTTGATTTTGCGTTGAGAAGGCTGTTTAGTAATTCATTTCCTCATACCACATTCCTACAACATTTACAGTGACCATGGTGACAGATTTCTTTCGCAGGCTAAACCTTAAAAATTTGCCATGGTGTGATTTAAAATAAATGGCGCTTTTTCGCAATAAACAGAAATAACGTTGTTTGTGTACGATCCATTACTATGATCTGTTCAATTAATTAAAGTGCCAAGTGAATACAAATCTACGGGTAAAAAGTTCCTTTTAATCCCTTGGCATATCAAGGCATACTCAAGGCATGCTAACATGTCATGTCCATGTCTGGTCATGTTTCAAAGAAAGGTGCAACATCCATTCACTTCTCAGTGTCTTCCCCACAGGTATGATTTTTTGATCTTTGACTGTTTTTGTTTATCTGGCATTCTTTCACAACCCACCGAGATTACAGAAAGGGAATTGGACAAAGTAGTACAACGAAAGGCCTAAAACAGCAAGCAAAAGCACAAATACAGATGTTTAAAATGAACATTCTGCAACTTTCAATATTAGAAAAGTCAAAGTTGTTTTCTCTGTAATGGCTTGGATGCGATACAAATCGAAATGACAAAAAAAAAATGTCCCGAGAAACATAGTGGGGGTTGTGGCAGCATTGAGACTAAAGGCCTACAACAACAATTTTTCCTTTAAATTAGATTTCATGGGAACACTTCCTAACGCTCTACCAACCCCTATATCCAGCCCATGTGCGAGAAGGCTTGTGTCCGGATCACAAAGAGAGAGAGAGCAAGAGAGAAATTTATGATGAGATTGAAAAGCCTCCTGGGCATCCTGCAAATACATTTGCCAGTTGTGGTAACAGTTAAAACTAATTACAGATAGAAATATTACAGCCAATTCAGCCACCTCCTGCAGCTGCACAGTATGTCAGTTGTCAGGGCCTCATTACCCAGGCCTCCCATCCTAGTAGTAGCCTGCGATGAATGGTCGCAGAAGTACGACACAAGCCCTCTGGCCATTTGCTCTGCCCTTAGATGTACAGCACATAAACAACATGCATGTTTTTGTAATGCTGCTTGCTGTTAAAAGTTTCAGTGTAACCTAGCATGGCATCACAAACCAAACCAAATAAACACTGTACCTATACACAAAAACAAATAGAAAAACAAACTGTGTGTTTATACTCTGACATTGATACTGACTTCAAACTGAGACATTTGAATCATACGGGCTAGTTGTAGTCGACGTGCGAGTATCGTTGTTGGTGGACAATCACATTTCACTTGGGGCTAACCCTTTTTTGTTTTGGATGTTCTTTAGTGTACCTCTGGTTAAATTAGCCTTTTGGTACATGAAAACACACAATGCCCTTTTATCTGCTGGCTGAGTCTGCAACGCAATGGTGACTAGGGCCCGACCGATATTGATTTTTGAGTGCCGATGCCGATTATTTTCAGAGAAAAATTACGATTACGATTTAATCGGCCGATTAAAAAAATAAAATAAAATAAAAAATAAAAAAATAAAAAAAGAATATAAAACGTAGTTTTTGATACCTTAAATATACTTTAAACACTTTTGACGAATATGTGAATTGAATGCAGAACCTTTGAGTGTTTTAGAATACATTTAGGGCCCTATTTTAACGGTCTGAAACGCAAGTGGGAAGCGCAAAGCGCAAGTAGCTTTGTGGGCGGTTCTACGGCGCTATCGCTATTTTACAGGCGGATAAATGACACTTGCGTCGCGGCGCAAGTGTCAAAAGGGTTGGTCTGAAGCAGCCTAGTTACCTGTAGGTGTGGTTTGGGCGTAACGTCCAACAAACCAATGAGAGTGCCAGCTCCCATCCCCTTTAAGAGCCATGAGCGCATTTGAATCTGACGAGTTGATATTTTGACAGCGCGTCTGCAGTCTCCGATGAGACAAATGCACATGAATTTCAAACTGCAAATGGCTCAGTTTATTGCCAAATAATATGACCTAATTCACACATGGAATAAGGGGTTTTCTTCCACAACTTCAGAAATACTGAGTCCTCAAATACATTTCGGCAAAGAAAACGTATATGATATAACATGTGATATGCGGTAACTGTGGTTCCATTTAATGATATACGCAATACATTATAAACATTGTTTCTTATCAGTATTGTATGCTATCCTAATATGCATGTGTCCCCGCGGTAATATACATTGCCATTGATTGTATTATGCGTTACGTGTTTAGTTTGCGTGTGTTTAAACAGAGCACACACACGCTCATTCATTCATTCTTTACACTCACTCGCGGTAAAACAATGTTTTTCACGATCAACAATCCTAAAAGTTATGGGCATGTAGGCCTACACGATGTCTCTGTCAAGAAAATATGTGTTTGCTGTACGGTGTTTGCAGATGCATTGATTTAAAAGTAGGCCTACAACTTATTACCGCTGCATCAGCTGTTCTTTCCCGAATAATTTACCAAGAATGTGCGGCTAGGTGGGAGAAGCAAAGTGTATACGCGAGGTGCACAAGCAATCCGTATGCATCGCATGCGCATGTATGCATGCGCCCTTAAAATAGCATCTGAACAACGCGCCACTGACTTTAAACCAGGTATTTCCTGGTCAGTAGCGCAATGGTATTTAGAAACGGCAAAATACCGTTTGCGCCAGAACACGCCTCCTCTTTCCGCCGAACCGCCCCTTGGGGCGCATGATCAATCCCTAATTTACCGGCGAGTGGCGGTGGTGGGAAAAGAACGCTCTGCGCCAGTTGTAAACTAGCAACGACACATGCGCCAGTGACTAAGTCACTTGCGCCGGATGCAAGATAGGGCCCATGGATCCAAGGCACTCCCAACACGGAGAGAAAGGTGAATGTTCTTGTCATTTGAAAAGGGAAATCAGCCCAATAGTTTTTGGCTTTATTTAACCATGTGTATGTACACACAACTGCCCGGCAGACTTATGTGTTATGCATGTAAGGGTGTGTTGCACGGCCTGTTTCTTTGCGTTCGCCGCTGATGTGCAGTTTCTCTGAACAAAAATCTTCACTCGGCTCTGCTGTGTTCTCCAGGTAATGGGGGCCGTTACGATGCGGGAAAGAGCAATTACTTGAACCTACACCAGCTTGGCAGAAATGGTACAGTCATGAGGACACACTGCAACTTTTGTTTGTCTGTTTGTGTGCATGTGTGTGTGTGATAAAAGTTGTATCCCCCTGTCTGCTGGGCTATGTGAGTTGATACTTGCAACAATGCGTTCTGGTTTCCTTCAGGCCGTTTTTTTTTTTTTTCCTTCCTCAGCGCTTTTTAGCTGCGTCCTCAGTCTTTTCTAGTTTTTTCGAGGGATCCTTTCCATCTCTTTCCTTCTTCTCTTCTGCCTTTGTTATCACGCCATTCCTCCGTCGCCATTCCAGCCTGCCTTTCATCTCTTAAAATAAACCAATCCTTGCCATGGCTTTGTGTCTACCGACTCTATGGAGCTGTTTAACACTTAATATTTCAATCGTACATATTTAAATAGACAAACAAACACATCAAATAAATACATACGCTCCCTCTAAATATTTCCCCGCTTGTTTGTTCCGCTGGGAAATTACGAATTAGACATGGCCGAAGAGCACAGGATGGCTGGAAACCACAGCCTGAATCTCCCAGTAATCCATTTAAGACCCTGGGATGCCTCAGTGGACTCACAAGCCTGTGAGTTATTGCATGCCACCTTGGATCTGACAAGCACGGCACAGCCCAACGTGGGCGGGTGCCCTGGTTACTACGCTTCCTTATTTTGAGATGCACGTATAAATCCATAGCTGTACCAAAGGTTTATAGTATCGATATTGATTTATAACAATTGTATACTGATAGGGATGAGTATATAAGGGGTAGCAAGGATAAACGGTGATGACGGTTTGATCACCCAAAGCTATATTGCCCTTAGAATAGGTACCCAGGCACAATGGTCTTTCTAAAAAGTCAGCACACAATGAAATGCAGATAGGTATTTGAAGGTAAAAAACAGTAATCAGTAAGCCTTTCGCTATTGAAAAACAACGATCCACATATTTTTCATTATAGGGAGGAAGTGGCACAAAAATAACTAAAACGATAAGGGCAATAAATTCACAAACAAATGTGTTTTTCCTGTTATTTACCCAAAAGTGTAGCAGTATAGCAACAACAACCTTGCAACAACTGCAGGCCTACTTGATGCTCTTTTGTTTATGCATTTGAAACAGCGTCTCGTAAAATAATT
This sequence comes from Gadus chalcogrammus, assembly GCF_026213295.1. Taxonomy (NCBI): domain Eukaryota; kingdom Metazoa; phylum Chordata; class Actinopteri; order Gadiformes; family Gadidae; genus Gadus; species Gadus chalcogrammus. The sequence continues at coordinate 23,511,091 of NC_079427.1, forward strand.
AAATACTATTGAGAGCCTGGCATACATCCATCTTTCCAATCAACACAGCAATGACTTCCCCCTCATTTGTTTGATGGTTCGATGAGCCCCGCACATCTAAAACATTTATTCAGAAAAACTATACAATTTCCCTTAAATATTACTGAAGCCTTTAGGATCTCCATAAAAGGTTTAATTTATGGTGCATCAACACTATTTCCTTCCATCTACACAACATCCTTTTAGTTTTTTTTAAGCAGGTGCTTGTGCAGAGCATGAGCTGTTATTTGTCTCTGTTCTCTCATTGTCATTCCCCCGCAGCCATGATTACATGTTGTCTACACCAGCAGCTTTTTGTACTACAACACAAAGACGGAGGGTGTCCAAATTGGAGGCATTAACACATTGGACCCGTGTGCCTCTTGTGAATGAGTCACGAGAATGATTTATGGACCCTCAACCCAAATAATACATGCTCACAACTGAAGAGGAATCTGAATGAGGGAATACTGTATCTTTCTTCCTGCTGTATTCCCACCACACGTACCATGCAGGTACGTGAGGTGGCGTGTCAGAAGGCTGAGTTGATGTCATTATGTTCCCTGGATCTCCCTTGACAGGGAGTGATTAGGCCTGGCAGGGCAGCTCTATCGCATTCACAAGCTTTCTACCCCTCCCCCCGCACCACCAATCACTCTCATGGGACCGATTCTGTGGTCCCAACTCCCATGTTTCCAGCATCAGTTCAAGATTTGGAATAATATTTGGGGTTGGTAAGAGTGTATTCGTCAGCCCAGCAGGGCACAGAGAAGAAAAACTAAGATAATTCATATAATTCATTGGTTTCCTGCGCTAGTGTTTATTCTTGCCTTGTCTAGTCCACGTTACTACATTTTACTACTCAATGACTACCTAATGATTCTGTTCTTTAACTGAACACTAGATACATGTACAAAAAGTCCTGAAGGGCATAAAATCATAGTTTAACTATAACTTGTTATTGTTCTTGCTGGCCATCCAATTATCCAAACCACTGATTTTGGCTATCTGCAGAACATTAAAAGACAGGAAATTAATACAAGATAGGAATTTACAACTGGCTGAAAAGGCTTTATAACCCTAAATCAGTATTAAATGTGCTTCGATGGGGTGTAAAAAGGAGAAGAAACAGATGGATTGACAGAGCTGTGTGTTTATGCATTTGTGTGTATATTTACATGAGACAGAAGGATGGAGTTGGGGGGGGGGCAGGCTACGGGAGCTTAATGAGCTGTGCACATAGGACAAGTTTCACACTAAGTGAAATTCTCCCTGTAGGTGCTGGATACAGTCAGCCTTGCCAAGAAGTCTCTGGGCTCTGACATGAAGCAACTGGCTTTATGAGGGTCACTAAAAAAAAAATTAAAAACCCAAAACACACACTGTGAATGGTAGTCCTGAATTTGAAATCATTCGTAAGAACGTAAGTGAAAGCCAAAAGTAGTTCTTTAAAATAACTTTGATATTTCCAACCTAACGTGCCAGATGGTTTGTTACAGAGAACCATCTGGGAAGCAGTTCAGAAAAAAGGGCAGGCTAAAAAATATTTGGCAGGTGATTGGATGAACAATCTGTCTATCACTAGGTGCGTTTCCATCCCCCTGGTTTTATGCGAACTTTGAAGTATCGAATCAGTAAACGTGATGGAAACACCAAAATTCCGCTATTGATATCCGCTCGCTTGAGGTGGTTTTTGAGAACTGCAAAAGAGATTAAATTCTCAAAATGGGAGATGGAAACACACTTTTCGAAACAGCTGTGGCGTAGCGAACTTTGAACACACAGGACTGACAGTATTTCCGATTTCCGCATAACGACCGGCCATAGCAACCCTGACGACATCAACGTGTAACGTCATCACCCTATTGTGCTCTTCCATACGGCACTCGACGTCGTCCTCGTATTTCCCTTGCTACCGCTGTGTGCATTGTAATTTCTCTATTTCTTTGTCTACGGATGGAAGTTAAAATAGCCAATGATAACTTCACTGAAAGAACAGTTATGACTTGCCCAAGGGAAACCAATTGCTGCTGAATTCCTCTCTCCATGTTTGTTGTTTGTTGTTACTCTTCTCTATTGGCGGACTAACCGCTTTTTGATACATTTGTTGCAGCTTTTCTACTTTACCATTTATTACAGCCACGTATCGGCATACATTTTTTGCCTACAGTGCCACCTCAAGGCAGAACTAGGATAGTTACCCGCTCCAACCACTTGATGGAAACGCACCTAATTCGAATTACTTTTTGCGAACTTTCTAAAGATTCGTATCACCTTTTAGATGGAAACACAGCTAGTGTCTATCACATAAATCCGGTAGTTCTTTATAGGATGCTGATTTGTCCAAAGCTCTTGAGGTTAGGCCAGAAGCGCACCATTTGTGTAGCCTGGCAAGTCGGATCCATAGGGGGTGCAATGCTATAGGGCTGATCTCTGTGGGACATTTTAATCCACTAAGTACACTTTCTTGACCTCTGCCGTTTTTGGTCTTTGGCGGTCTGATGGACAACTAGAGGTACAGGCATGTGACCCCCACCCCCCATCTCCCAACTCCATCCTAAACCTAGTCAAATTCTGTAATCCCCTCTCCCATTCAAGTGACAAGGACGCTAATCCCACAGTCTGACAAGAAGTCATTCACAGATCGACGTAAAGCTTCTTATCGCTCCCCAAGTTTGAAAGATAGTCCCTCACCCCGAAAGAAAGCTAGAGTGAGGAGAAAGATATTGTGCAAGATAAATTCGCAAACTACAGAACCAAATGTAAATTGTGGAGCATGGGTAGCAGGAGTTGATGCTAATAGTACTGGGATAATCGCTCGCAGCCTTTTTTATTGCCTAGCTTTTCCGCTCAGTTTATGCTGATCAGGTGATGAGGGGAAATAGGATGAGAGCAAACAAGCCTAATCCAAGTCCTTTTTCCCTCTGCCCAGTTCCCGACTAATTGTTAAATTGCTTCTTCAACAAACACTGATACGGATTGGCACTCAGACATAATTGTGTTAATATGGAGTGACATCTCAGCGCTGCAGATTGAGATGTTCACAGAAGATTTGCTGGAAAAATGGTGGAGCGATCGAGCAGTAGGTCAGGAGGCGCTCAATTATTAAATCAGGCATGGCTCTTCAAGGGGTAGGGCTTCTATGTTTCATAACCAGCCTCCCACTCTCTCCCACTGGCATTCCAACTCCTGGCGATGAGTCACGTCGAGCAATTCCCCTGGAGACAATTTTCTGCTTGATCACAGAGGAAAGCCCCCATCTGGCCCACGCAAAGCACAGAGTGACGGTCTTCTGCAGCCTCCCGGCGTTCAAGGTCAAGCCAGCAACGCTCTGTCAGGTAGTGAGGTAATCATGCAGAGGTCCAAAGGGACACAGCATAAATATATACAATATATACTACTATTTATACATATGTACTGCAACTACTATATATTTACAGTGCATATACTGCATGCTAAAATCTGATTGACATCAATGACTGGGCTCTCGATCCTTGTTGGCATTGAGGTTGTTGCACTTTGCTGGCCGCCTGGTTAATACCAGGCAATCCATGAAATTAATGTCATTCAGTACATTTATTTCATCGTTCGATCATTGTTCTTGAAACCGTAATATCAAAGTCATTCAAATGAGTTAAAATCTGTAATTTGATTGAACTGATTGTGCTTGATGATTTTAAGGATTTATTTTGTGATTAGAATGGATGCTGGAAGTTTTTAATCACTCAAATATCCACAATGAAGGCTATTCCCTTAAGGAATGCCCTTAGCAACAGCCCTTGTCCGGCTGGATGGATCCTGTGGGAATTTTCTCTTGGGTTGAAGGGGGGTGTGGTTGCTCTATGGTAAGTGTCGTGGGTGTGCGAGGGCGAGGTAAAGCAAATATAATGGAGCCAAACCATGGGAACAGCTTTACTGGAGCTCCTGCCCGAGGATGAAAGGGCTCGCAGCGACAGCTCGGCCTCCCACTTTCTCATCCCATGCCATTATTGCCATGCTCACTTCAAAGCGTGGTTTCTTCAACCCCAATTCAAATTAGCCCCATTTCTGATGTTCCAACTCCTCCTACCCTTTTAAGAAGTGGCGAAATAGAGAAAATAAATGGGTTCGACCATGTTTGTTTAAAAGTGGAAATAAAAGAGACAAATAATAAATCAACGTTTAACAACCACAGGGTGAATAATAGGGGTGGGAGATGAATTCTGCGTCATTCATGAACGATGATAAAAGGCTGCACCAACGTCAGCACTGCTGATGCTTTGAAAAACGCCTCTGGTTGCAGCAGGGTCTACACGTCAATGTCTGTGGTGTATTGTCCTCTCCCTGAGAACGGCTATCTTCAGTGCTTCCTATTTAACCACCTTTGGCTGGCGTTCAGGGGTTGGATCACGCATGACCTATGCAGTGTTGGAGTCTCAGTAGCGCTGGTATGAGATGCACCGATACTGATCCCCGTCGTCTGTTTCTGTCTGATATTTTTCTCATGTACCAGTGAAACCTCTCCCTAAACAAGTGCAATTGATACCTGTGAAAGACAACGCGGCACTGGCCTATGGTCATATTAGCTGGTAGACGGAGGTAGAGCATATTGCTGGGGTGAGAATGCACCATTTTACTATTCAGACACACGCAGTAAAATCTGTTTAGCCATTTATTCTATAAACACACACACAACACAGTAATGACATGGAGCTGTTCCTAATTATATATTGTCAAGAGCTTAGTTACCACAGCGGCTGCCGCGCAGTCGAAGGAACAGAGCACAGCGTAGCGGCCCTTATCTCTCCTGCGCATATGGATACGTTGGATACGTTCATTTGGAGTGTATCACAGTGGATTCTATGTGATTATATGTTGGGTTGATTCAGTGTTGGGTGTGTATTATCCATACAGGCGATGGCATCATCCGTTTCTCCGTTCCTTAGTGAGCGAGTGAGGGTGTTTTGGCCCCACTCATTTGAATAAACAGTAATCCCACTGATTACTTCTCTTTTGTTTAAGTGATGTTTCAATTATTCCACGTTCCTTTAGATTCTTCTTTTACATCTTAATGTATCGACAGGGTCAGAAATATGTTTGTGTTGCTCCACTCTTAACTAGTCCAAACTAGACTGCGTGGTGCTCTGTGTTTATATGCCCTGCGTCTTTTCTGAAAGGCAAACTTAAAAGCATTTCCGTTGGCTCAACAAAACAACAATGACTCTCATATAGAGCAGCACTTGTACAGTGAAAACCCTTATATAATCAGCACTAATTGATTATCATCAGATGCGTAACATTCATGGGAACACACGTCAGCAACGGAATCGTGTTGTATGTTTAATTTGTTACATTCAGAATGTGAAGAACATCTGATGATGATAAAACGTTTTCCAAGCAGTGCTCGCTTTTGTCCCAAATTGAATGACTTGCACTTGAATGAAAACAAGTGGTACTATTGATGTATCCCTAGGGCTGATGTCTTATTGAGAAGTTGCCCATTGTTAGCCCATCATAAGGGGAACTTCATGCATTTTCATCATTTGTTTTATTTTGCTATTGCCTAACAGCCTTTTCTTCTGTAAAAAGCAAAGTACCGTAAGCTTGTTTGTTCATTGGAATTGGAACTTTCTGCTTTGTCAATTACATTTTTGTAATCATAGTGATAAATTATCTTGCCACAGTGTGACTAAGTGTTGACTCTTGAAATTAAATTTGGTCAGACACAAGGTTCAACCAAGTGTCCGACCAATTTCATTCCAAGTGTTAAACAAGCTTTCATTTCAAGAATTAAACAAGCTAATAACCCAACCAAGTGGGTTATTAGCTTTTCATTTTGGGGATCATTTTGATTAAATGAGCCAGAATAGCTCTCTGAATATTTTTGACAATTTGGCAGGCATCTGATTTGTTTTTCTTTATTGCTGTAAAATTGCTCTTGACTTTGTCTCTTATTGCAATGTCTTACAGTTCAATGTGTGCTAAACTACATGGGGTCATGCAGTTGGTTTTCCTCTCTGTATGTTCATTTATATATCATATTCAACTTTTAAAGCAGCCCAAAACCTGTACAATTGCATTACAACTTTTGCTTATTGTAGTATCCATTCAACCTCATTTTGTTCAACTCGTGGAAGGCGAGTGGTCCTATTGGTGGAGGTCAAAAACGCCATTTACTTGTCCAAAGGATTACACACCCTGTCAGAAACGGGAGGGTAAGTCTATCCTAATTGGACGGCCCCACAATACCAGGCTGTCAGGTGAGTATACAGGAGATGTGGGAAGGGGAGGTTTGTCCACCGGCGGTCAGGTACTATTCCCTCTTTAATAAAGCGAGGGCTGTCAGTGGCGAGCAGGGAGCCAGACTACATGTTCCCAGACTGGTTTTAAAGTGAGGCAAAGCGAGTAGAGGGGAACCTGTCCACCAGCCGTTAGAGTACCGTCACAACACATCTGAGGGCCTGTCCATCTAACCCTCACCAATCAAAGTCAGGACACGCTGGCGCAGCTCGCACCTGAGTCCAATCAGTCTCTCCCTGAGACTGATAGATCTCTCCCCCCCCCCAGTAGTCTCACACAGTCAATGACGGGACACTTCCCTTTGCTGCACACAGCAGTGGCCTCAATCTCCTTTTTTGATTCTTGCCCATTAAAGATCAAATGGTGCTTTGATCATGGTACAGACAGGCAGGCAGACAGACAGACAGACAGACACATGCTTATGGTTGTTCATCGTGACTGATGATTACTTCTACTACTTCTACTTCTGCGTCCTTTGGTGACAATCCAATATGTGGATCACTTGAAAAACCCAATACAGATTGATGCACTTTTTCAGTGTTATTCGTTTGTTTTGAGATGTGCATGAAATTGGAATTCAGCTTTGGGTGATAATCAATAAGATAACAGAGTTTTCATGCTGGCGTCGCCGACTTGTTATCCCACATTTGTCAGATCTCAGACAGACCATATTTATTCTACAATAAAGCCACCACTTCCATGAGGCCCAGGAGGATGTGCAGCAGAACGTATAGCACTTTTAGCCCTCTCCTCTCCGCTGGCAGGGAACCTGTTCAAATATATCTCTTCTCAAGTCAACATTTTATAAAGTTCATCTACAGTTTTAGTAATATAAGCTATTTGCTACTAGAAGCTACTTATTATGTCATTCATACTGTTTCTCCCTCTGTTTTAAGGGGCAGTAGAAAGGGCTGTAAAATATTTAATATTTCTTCGAAACATCCCGTTAACCTGTAAGAGCCTATTGTACAACTTTGCCTTATGAATTACATTAAAGCACCTTTGTGGTTTCAAAGTTCACCTATTGAAGTCAAATTTGCTATGTAAGGTAGGAATTTGATTCATGTTACAATATTTAATAGGTATCGGACATAGGCGCATGCTTATTCTTTCAATTTAAAGGTTTTCTTGTGAAATGAAGTGAAAGATTCTGCGCCTGTCCTGTTTCCAAGGAGATTTCCAATGGGCTGAATGCACTTGTTCCCTGTTTCTATCCATTGTACTTCAACACATTTAGGACTGAGTGCATCACTTTTAACACAGGTTTCTCTGTCAATGCCAGCATAACAGCTTGCAGTCCAGCAGAATCTCATCTTGAAAGACTGATGCCACTTATAGATTGTCATTGCGTTCATTTAACCACAGAGTGGGCTAAGTATCCTCTGAGTGGTTTGTTGGGTCTTTTATTGAGTTGAAGAAGCTTGTTGTGAGAAAGTATGCAGCATAAAGTCAACACATTCTGAAAGCCTTCTTGTTTGGTTGCTGTTTTCCAAAGAAATATAAAAGTATAAAACAAATCTAGTTTGGCGCACGGACATGGTCAAGACATGCACAAAACTTGTTCCAACATGATCCCAAAAGAGCCCTCTTTTCCATCCCCTGCCCTTGGACACCCCTTTTTGGCACGCTAATGATTGGATTCAATACGCCTTTATTATGAATTCCAGATGCTTCAAAAGCATTCAAGGATAGCCATAAAAGTAGTTGAAATCGTCTAGGTCCATGTACAGCAGTGCAACGCCATGGACAGCAGGCTGGATGGATGACCATAGTGATCTCAATAAACATACATGTTGTTGTGGTCAATTCAGCATAATGTGAGGCAGATAACCCTCAACATAAACAGGAATTAACTGAGCCTAGCTCATCTTTTTTCTTGACAATTTTTTCACTCCTCTCTCCAAACCTTTATCATGTTATCTTGATGGAGTATGTAATTACGGTGATGTGATGGCATATGGTGGAACATATGGCATGTAAACAGCTGCCTGCTTGTGTGTGTGTGTGTGTGTGTGTGTGTGTGTGTGTGTGTGTGTGTGTGTGTGTGTGTGTGTGTGTGTGTGTGTGTGTGTGTGTGTGTGTGTGTGTGTGTGTGTGTGTGTGTGTGTTGGTGCTCGCGTGAGACAGTTCATTCCCTGCTCCATGTTCTGCTGAGAACAATGTGATCCCTTGGGCTAAGGAGTCTTGTTTTTCTCTACACCCTAAGCAGTGCTATCGATATTCTATTTGCTTTTCTCCTGGATGCATCTTTGTGTCTTCGTCACATTCACACCTGTATACATGTGCACGCATGCACACTCCCTCACTGCCTTGGTCTGACGGCAGGTAGCGTTGAGTAATTGGGTGTGTGCTAAATCAGTAAATCGTGTTGCGAAGGGCTCCTCAAAGCTGGGGTTTGCCTCATGCTCGGCTGATATAAATTCTTGGAAAGGTAAATTACTGAACTCTTCACCCGGATTGCTTCAATGGGAATTCAATCAAGAAGATGAAAGCGAGACATGTGGCGACCGGACCCGTGATGGGTTTGGTCAGTAATTCTGTAATGAATAACTGAAGCATCTTTCACTTTCAGTTTTTTTTAAGTGCAAAAAATAGCTCTGTGGCTCAGGACCAGCATCCATTCTTTGATGGTTTTAAAATAACCTTTTGCCATCCAAGGTACCATTTGAATCAACTCAATTTAAAATTGAAGCATATGAACTAATGGGCGTGTCGAGCAAAGGTACTTTGAAGTGAGTGATGGTATTTTTCAGTATTCTATCGCCAATTCCCATTTTAGGAAAGATTCACTTCATAAGGCGGCCAGCTGCAGAGTGCCCCGGTGCACAGGCCTGTCCCAACATTTAACAGATCAACTGGCTCTGAGTGCCACCTCCTCACCGACTGCTGCTGATTTGATTGACAGATAAAGAATCCATGACTCAACTGGCGCACGTTTTCCCCCCCGGCTCTTATTTACATATACTTACATAGTTAAGACCACAACGTCTCATTGTAGAAACATCAAATTCTGTATTTGAGCTCTAATAACGCCGCATTTCACGCCGCCTTTCCTCGACTCTCAACGGCGTAAAAGACACAGTTTTTGTCAGCTATTTAGCGAGTCATATAGCTCGTTAAATGGCGGGTTTTGATAGTCAAATTAGCACCTCCTTTAGATTCTCGCAGCCCGTAATTATGAACCTTATTCGCCCAATCGACGGCTATTTAACACACTGTTTGACGCATTTCATAGCACATTAAATTCAACATTTTGGTAGGAGTCTATTGGACTTGACTATTGTAGCCGGTAATCATACACTCCTTCACCCAATCAACGACCACCGAGGTCAGACCACACCAGTCCCTGCTGACCCATCTATCGTTCGCCGCGGTGCATTTACCTCCCTACATTATATGGGCCGAGGCTACATATCAGCTGTTTAATCCATGTTCAATTCCGTCATTCACTGTAAGGTAAACATTGTTTTCACTTATATCACCAGAACAGGTAGAAAGAGACAGCATTCATGTGAACAAAACATTCTTTAAAATTGTAGGCCCTGATCATATTAGGTCAATGAATATTGCCCTTTGGTAAACAGCCACACTGAACATCAAGGAGAATAAATGTAGAAGTACAATAACACTTATCAATTCACTTTGAATCCAGTCATAGAAGGCGGAAATATAGATCCATACGCTACTTCTTAGAGATGAAGTCAGACAAAACATGTTGATGTGAGTGAGAATACTGTTGAGTCTACAGTCAATTACTGAATTGAACCCGATATCCTAGGGCCTACAAAGTGTAGTGAGGTACAGGGGCAGTTGATTGAAAGATCTGCAGTGGACTTATGTGGTCTGACTTTGTTTATCGCTGAATGGTCAAAGACGGTTCAAATTACTGGCTGCAAAAATCAAGAGGAGCTCATTCGATTTGATACACTGTATTTACCTAGTTAATTAGCTGTCCAAATTGCAGTCTTTAACACCGTGTAGAGTTGAGGCAAAACCACGTAAAAGACTGCATTTCAAAACAATAAAGTGGCACATTTGACTTAATAATAAAAATCAACGGCATAAAATGCAGCCTTATGAAAGCTTGAAAGCCTGATTTCACGTTGATTTAAATTATTACAATTCTACAAGCCATAGCAGAGTAATTCCTCGCTCACTTTGGATGAATGTGGCTCGGAGAATGCAAACTGAACCTGTCTGTCGTTGATTCTGCTTTTCCTAAGGTTAGTGCTTACTGATCAGTGCCATTGCTCTATTTAGTGATGGACAGCCACCCGTCATTTGACCTTGGGCGGTACGGTATGGACTAAAATGTCTATCACGGTATGATTTGAGGCATAGACGGTAACGATATTGTATCAGGGTATGTTAATTTTGTCTTCTAATTTCGATAGAAATGCTTCTGAAGGGGTAAAATACTGGTTAGGCAGCAAAACGGCATAAATATAATGCAAAATCTTTTCTTAAGTAACATCCTTCTCGGAAAAACATTCATGTTTAATAATATGGATTTCTTTCTCTACTTGCTCACGGACCTTGCTGTATTAGTTTTGGCATCGCAATTTGGCTGAAGTGTGTGCGGGCAGGTAAAGTGTACCTGGGATCGACTGTTTTTACCATCTCTTCAAAGTCCTTTCTATCGACATTTTGAAAGGGAACCATGTCCTTACACAGGTAAACAGTGACAGCTTTATTTATCGCTTGTTATTTGGATAACCGTTCTGCTGTTGATGTTATGGGGCATAACACGTCGTTGGGTTCTCTGACGTCTCTGGTATTTCCACAACGAGACTCGTAGTGGGGGTTATCTCAGCCATGGTTGAGAAGGACTTAGGGGAAAGGAACTTTGGCTTTTACTCCCTGAAGTACATGAACCGCGAAATGGAGGAGAAAGGGATTGTTGCTCGCGATCGTCTCCCGCCGGAGCCCCGCTGCCCGCTGCTGATGCACCACCGCCGCGGGTTACCACCGGGGCACCACCGCCGCGGGGCAATGGCTTCTCGGCGCTGCCCCTCGGAGCCCCTCTGCCCGCTGCCGAGGCCCCATCACCTCGGCAGGAGCCCCTCTACCCCCTTCAGATTAATGTGGAAGTGGAAGAACCAGAGACGTCGGAGAACCCAACATAGTCGTTTGAGATTCAAAATATCGTCTGGAGGAGCACACAGCTTTTGGCCGTGATAACATATATTATATAATATAGATATCTATGTATAATATGATATCATTTAGATATAGAGCTTCAGGACTCCCACAGAAGCACCCGGAGTGTTGTAGAATATTTACAGAACACAGCCAACTGCTGTCTGCGCCTCGCCATTGCGATACATCCACTGTAAACACGAGCGCATGGTACTGTGGCCGCAAGCTGCTAAGGGCCACACCCCCACCCTCCACCTTGACCCGCCTCTAAAAAACGGCGCATTTGTGGAAAGCTCATTGTGGGACTTGCTCGTAGTGGCTGTAATTCTGCACCAAGGCTGAATTTCTTGAACGTCTTCAAGTACTGTATTAGGGGCCCACTAACCACTATTTAAAAGCATTCATATAGTAGCATGCCATGGGATCTAAAACACCTGCACTTGGTTCGTTGAAAAAATCTCCTTCAAGTGAGCTACTACTTTTTTGTTCAGAGCAGAGAGAATATGGAAATGAATGCATAAAACTCTCAGGAAAAAACAAAGCAATAGAGCAGCGGGGGATGATAATCGCTACAATACATTGCAACTGATGTTTTGGAAATTCCTTTAATCCCGCTCCCGCTCCACGATCGCACGGCTGTTTGGGAAGGTTAACGCTGAGCCCATCCAAAAACAGGACAAAAAAGGAAGGCATGATGGCACACTCAGAGATTGCTGCTTCGCATACACAAACAGAATCCGCGGCAGACCGACAAATGCAGTCCTTTCAATGTCATTAGATGGCGCCTCCACAGGCAAGACAATGTTTTTGGGAAGGCTTCAAATGTTTTCGGGGTTGTGTCCTTGTTCGTGTTTAGTTACAAATGCGCCAGAAAATCTGGCTTTCCCAGAAGCTGGCATTAGGATTCAAGAGAGAAGGTACTCTGTGTGCGCTTGAGGGAGCCCCGCTCATGAATTTGGAAGCAATCAAACGCAAAAAAAAGCATCTCATTATCTGGCTGGTATTCCCCCTAGTTTGGAGAGACTTCCACTTGATAATTGCAGTGATTTATTCAGCCAGACGTGTGTTGTCAACTTTGGAGTATAAGTGGGCCTGTTTGTCTTAGAATTCAAATATTTCTAATATGGATGAGGAAGGCATAAGCAACCAAGCTGGCTACAGCCTGCAACCACTTAGATCATCTCCATATGTAACGCATACGTTGTCTTGGAAATCAGAAATGTCACAGTTCTAAATAGCTGTACACTTAGTAAAATTAACATAGACTGACAAATTTTGATGATGACGACCATTTACATGCAATATATGTGCAGCAAACATCAAAGTCATATATATCAACACTTGACTCCTAACATAATTCCTAGCTGTGGAATATTCTTTTTGGATATTTCTGGTACAGATAAGCAGATATTTTCTGTCTGCGTGTTTGCTTTCGCATTCATGCTTGCATGCCTATGTAAATGCATGATGAAGCTATGGTCTCTGATTGCAAACAACTGTGCTTGTGTGGGTGGACGTGTCTGCGGGCGTGCGTACGTGCGCATGCCTATCTGGGTTGGCTTGTGAATTTCACAAATGAAGGTGTTGTTACGCCATCAGCCATTAAGTCTCGGTGGATCTTACTCAGGCACACGCACACGCGCACACACAGCTGCAGCAGCTCCATAGCAATGGGTGAGCACAATGGGGAGAGCCAACAGTAATAATGTTTTACCTCATCTTTACTCAAGGTGTCTGTCTGTGTTTGAGAGGGGCTCGGCGGGAGGAGCCGTTCTGTTATGCTAGATTGAATCAGATAAAGCTACAAGCTCACATAACTACTGCAGAAGACTCTGATCGGTGGATGTGCTGCATTGTTTCTCGCCTTGAGTTGGATGAAATAAATGTTTATGTTCAAGCAATAGACTGCCGATTGGGATCTGATTCTAAAGATTGTTTCTGTATCCAAGCCATTAGCTATACTACATTATTATTATTATTATTTATTTATTTGATTAGGACAGTGCACATTAATCAATATGTCAGCCAGAGCATCAATATAAATATGCCGGAGTTAGCTTAATTGCTAATTTTCATCCGTTGTCCTAAGGCAAGTCAAGAACATAAAAACAACATACCAGTATACAAAATAGATTAAAAAAACACTTTTACACACAAAATAGGTCCCCACATCAAGAGACCATGTTAAAAAATTGCCATTTATTGGAAAATTATGTATCTCTAACCACTGAAAATAGGGCAGGGCAATATTTCAATACTATTTTTTACGTCTCTGAATGGTATTGCATTGTCATGAAATGAAGATAAGGGCTTATTTGATGCCCAGTTGTCTATATGTACTCTGAATGAATTCCAGAGAGAAGCCATCCTTAAAAAGATCAAATATATGAGGTTTGAAAGTGAAAATATGTTTTCTCCAATAGCATTCTTTAAACTTCTATATACTTCTGTGTAATGACCCGCTAGAATGATCGGAATGGTATTTTAAATTCAAAAGAATATCTTTATACATTTTTTATAAAGTTCCCCATATTGTGAAAAAGCTTTTTCCTATATTGCCCACAACCTACGCTTAAGGCCACTCCTTTGTATCACTACTTCAAGTGGTTCAACTATAGTTTGGCTGAAGCAAGCACACACACACACACACACACACACACACACACACACACACACACACACACACACACACACAGACACACAGACACACAGACACACACATACACACACATACACACACACCTACACCTCTGTGACAGACACCCATAATCCCGAAACATCTGTCAAAACTCATTTGGAAGGCACTACACATAGACAAACACTCAAGCATGCGTGCAACGGAGACAGACGGCAATCAGAGGGGTACACGAGAGTCACTCCCGCCTGGTTTGGTGGCCTTTTCTCTTTTCCGCCGCCATCTTTCCCATATGTATACATCCTAATATACCATCTGTGTTCTTGTGCGATGATACGCCATTAGGAAGCTAAGCAGATTAGGCAGATTTGTATGTATGTCTGTTGCCTGTCCTTTCGATGGCCTGTTTTTATTTTGTTCATGTACAAACGCAGGAGAGAATGAAACAAACTTAAAAACGTTTTTCTGTAGGATGACCTCTCCTTTTGTCTGCATTGTTTGTTGTGCTTGACCCCAAAAAATGACGGCGATCAATAGCATGAGAGCACCTAGGTACGGGATGATCCACCTCCCCCCTGGGGCGGGTCTCTCTATCTAACACTTGCATATGCACCACACAGGACTTTCATGCCTCACTTCCTCCTCCCAATTTCTTGTTAGCCTAGAGCCATGACATTGACAGATAACCCAGTAGAATCCGATGACAAACGAACACTCTCATTGCTTCACCCTTCATCGCTTTCCCCTGGCCACCTAGACTCTACCCTCATTTGACCCCCCCCCCCAACCACTCCCTCCTTCCCTCCCTGCTGCTGTCCCGTCCGGTTCCAAACAGTGGGAACGAGCAACGGCGCCGGGGCCCAAAAGGCCCCGGAAAGCTCTCTTCCTTCATGTCAACCTCCTTAACCGTCACGTCTCCATGGGGAAGTTCCTGTCCATTATTTTTTTTTTCTTTTGCGTATATCTGTGTGTGACTATCCCCATCTCACCACGACTGTCTGTACAAGTGTCTATACACATCCTTTCCTTTACGTGTCCCTCAGCCTGGCGCTGACAGGCCACTCTACCTCCCTGCCATCATCTTCTGCCCACCAGTTTTAGACTAGGGGCGGGGGGCGAAAGGGAGAGCGAGAAAGACATAACTGAAGGGGACAGCTGTGTGAAAGGAAAGGACTCTGTGCGTGTTTGTGTGCATGTCCAAAAACATGAGTCAAATGTGATAGGGTGTGTGCGCTAGGGAGGTACGAGTTTAACCAGAGGCGCAGTGGGATGTTTAATTAAAATGGGGTGGCCTTCGACACAGGTGAAGACGCTGCAGTTTACAGAGAGAGCGCTTGTTCTCTGCCTTCTACAGAAAACACAAGCCTTGATTGGGGTGTGTGTGTGTGTGTGTGTGTGTGTGTGTGTGTGTGTGTGTGTGTGTGTGTGTGTGTGTGTGTGTGTGTGTGTGTGTGTGTGTGTGTGTGTGTGTGTGTGTGTGTGTGTGTGTGTGTGTGTGCGTGCGTGCAGGCCTTTCGGGAAGCCTAACAAGTAATGAGGCGATTCCCCATCGTGTCGTGGCTGACCCTGTTGGCTCGTTTTCAGGCAAAGCTACAAACAGCTATAGATTTAGGAAAGAAAAACAAAGTGCTTAGTGCAAATCCAATTTGAATCCCAGAGCTTCTGGTCCGCCTGGACAACCGTTGTTAAGGCTTCAAAAGATCCATAGTGGCAGTTTATTTAGGTGTGTGTGTGTGTGTGTGTGTGTGTGTGTGTGTGTGTGTGTGTGTGTGTGTGTGTGTGTGTGTGTGTGTGTGTGTGTGTGTGTGTGTGTGTGTGTGTGTGTGTGTGTGTGTGTGCCCTGGAGTGAAGTCTATACAGCCCCTCAGTAGGTTAGGATCTTCTGCTCGGTTGTTTGATGTTGTTCTTTCACCACTAGGGGCCTCAGGGGCATGGAAAAGTAGAGAGTGACAAAAAGGACACGCAAGGTTGTTTAATAGGAGCCTGTCTGGAAGGTAAGCCTGGCTGTACAATTCATTAAAAAAAAGCCTCCCACCAAAATGTCTCCCAGGGACCTTTTGAGAGCCTTCTGGAGTCCCGGCTTCATGAACACAGGACAAGGTTCCTGTAAAAACAGACAATGGGAACAGCACGGCTCCACGGTCTGATGATAAAACACAGTGCATCTTATCGGATGGATGACCTCATGTCCTCATGTCCCATGAGGTATTTTTCCTGTGGAGAAATGGCATTATACACCAAGTATCATATCACAGAACAGGAAAGGACAACCTCAAACTTAGATTAAGATGTTTGAATGTTTTTAAGTAAATAGCCTTTCTTTTAATTTGTTATATTTTTACTTAAATCCACACAGTTTTGTGAGGAGAAAAAATGGGTTACACACTTGTAAGTTAAGATTTGTGAACAGAAAATCCTATTCACATCTGTGAATATCTTTCAACATATGCATTGTCTTGTTTTACTGTGAAAACTTTGGTGTGAGTTGGGGATCTACTATCGCATTTTTGTCATTCTCATCTTGTGGATAAAAACTGCTGTGGTGACACAAATCTTTTTGCGATCAATGTTTCTTAATAAACAAATAAACAAATATATATTAAAGTGTAGGGTATACAACAAATGTCACCAGAATGATTAATTTAATTATAATTATTTGCAATGGATTCCTAATACAAAATACGCACCTAACATCATCATGCTGCTGCTACTGTTGCTAGTTTCTTAATGGCTCTGGCTGATTGGATATAAGTTCTGATTGGCTATAAGTAACCTGACTTCTGATTGGTCGATACATTTGTGAACTTTTTTCTCTTTAGTAGTGCCAAAATATTATTTCAGGCTTTGAGTTTGGCTTTAGTTTTGTTGTTGAGAAAGTCAGCTTTCGATTTTTCAATGAACGTAATGGATGAATGGGATTTCCTACTTGGCTGTCTCGTTCTAAAGTCCACGTTTTATAACGTTACATGGAATGGCTTGGTAGCTATCTCTTCTCCTAGACAGGGGACACTTTGCCCATTGAGAGACTGTGCACTGTGCAGATTCTATGTTGTTCATTGGAAGCGTTAGTTCTCAGATGTGGCGGATTAAGCTATTCCGTTGGACTAGCGTAATTTCAGGGTGGGAGGTTGCCTTCTCACTTTGCAGTGTGTAAATGAATATATATATATATACGTGTGTATATACTGTATATATATATATATATATATATACGTGTGTATATACTGTATATATATATATATATATATATATATACGTGTGTGTATATATATATATATATATATATATATATATATATATATATATATATATATATATATATATATATATATATATATATATATATATGTGTGTGTATATATATATATATATATATATATACGTATATTTATACAACGGGGGACCTAAATCCAGCGATCTGATTGGTTCCCAACTGTTGTATAATGAGCGTATACATAACTGCTATGACGCCCGATCATTTTGTGAAAGTTTGCATATCACTCCGCGCCTGGAAGTAGAAACAGTTACAAAGTAAAACATATGTTGGATGATGGAGAGCGTGTAAATGTTGTTACTCCGGGAGTGAGCAAGGCGATAGAGAGACTAACGAAAGCTTAGGCACACGGCGAGTGAACTGCTCCATAGGATAAATTGCAGGCGAACCGCTCTATCGGAGCCTTCTCTCGGAGGGACGCTAAAGTGTGTTGCATAGCGACCGTCGATGCATAGCGGCAGCCAGGAGGGACTACTTTTTTGTATTCTTTAATTAAACGGCTATTTTGACTTTCTTGGTTTCTTTTTCAGTCAGTGGCATGTGCATGTGCTCATTATACCACTGTGAAGGGGGTCGCCGGCCCTCCGCTGCGCGTCGGGGCCGGACAACGCCCCGACGGCAACAGTGGTATAATGAGCACATACCACAGCCTGGCGTGATCTATTGCTTAAATATATATATATATTTATACAACGGGGGGCCTGAATCCAGCGATCTGATTGATTCCTAACTGTTGTATAATGAGCGTATAACTAACTGCTATGACGCCCAGGGCCGGATTAACAAATCATAGGCCCCTGGGCACAAATGTCTGAAGGCCCCCCCCCCCCCCCCCTCCCCGAAAAAAATATTCTATATATTTTTTTTATTATTATTATTTTAACACACACACATAATGACACATAAAGTGTAGCCGGCTTGGTCTTACTCCGCCGACTACTGCGTTGTGTTCAGGTGCATAGATATCACAGGACGCTGCAGGTTATGGGAGGGGGGTTAACTGTCACATTAGGCCACTATATTGTTCAGAATCATTATATTGCTGTTCTTATGACATTCGTTTTAATAATGAATTTTAAATGAATACCCTATTTAATAATACCATTGTATAACTATTTTAAGAGTACAAACATTCATTAAAAAAAAGAAAAAAAAGAAAAAATTATTTCGTGTGGTGCCCCCCCAGTGGCTGGGAATGGTTGGGGCCCCTGGGCACAGTGCCGTGGGCCCTAATGGTAGATCCGGCCCTGATGACGCCCAATCATTTTGTGAAAGTATCACTCCGCGCCTTGAAGTGGAAAGTGTCAAAGAATACAACCGTATTTTTACTAGTGTGTGTGTGTGGAGTCATTTTGCCATAATTTTAACAGTTGTATAAAAGCAATAGCACAGTTCACTGAAGCCTAAAATCGGCGAGTGAACTGCTCCATAGGATAAATTGCCGGCGAACCGCTCTATCAGAGGGACGCTAAAGTGTGTTGCATAGCGACCGTCGATGCATAGCGGCAGCCAGGAGGGACTACTTTTTGGTAGTCTTTAATAAAACGGCTACTTTGACTTTCTTGGTTTCTTTTTAAATGTAGTGTGTCTATGACTTTCGTTTCGCCATAACAGTAACCGTTGTATAAAAGTACAACCCATGCCACTGACTTCAGTCAGTGGCATGTGCTCATTATACCACTGTGAAGGGGGTCGCCGGCCCTCCGCTGCGCGTCGGGGCCGGACAACGCCCCTTAACAGTGGTATAATGAGCACATACCACAGCCTGGCGTGATCTATTGCTTCAATATACTTGTGTGTATATATATATACAAAACCGTATATATAGTTATGCAGTGAAAGAAACTGCATCGTTCAATACACAACCCGTGCTTTGAGTGATTTTGCACATCCTTTGGGAGAGAAATCAGGCTGTTATTCTTATTCTATATAGGTACACAATATGATTTTGTATGCGTGTATGCCAACTATGCCATTCATTGATGCAATGTTATTCCAGGTCTTCATGAGGAGATTGACTTCTGGGTTTTGATTATTAAAAAACGTAGCATGCGTTTGCAGTCACAGAGCAAAAGACAAGATCATCCCTGGTTAAAAAAAAATACACCAAGTGGTTGTAAGATCACCAGGCCCTCAAAGCCAGAGCAGAAGGGAGGCATAAATCACACCGATACACTTTGATTTTATCGGGGTCCAGACAGCATCTGATAAGCACTCTGCTACCTGCATTTTGCCTTCCAACTTCTTTGAAAGGAGTTGTTTTGTGAAGGAGCCCTGATGACGGTGTGACTATCGTCCATTTTGTGCCCCGAATGAGTGATTATATCTCTGATGTTTTCCCTCGACCTGGCCAGTTAGAGCCTCTTGTGCTTTGGGTCCTTTCAGAAACTCTTAAAGGGCACGGCTCAATAAAAACTCTGGATGTAAAACTACATTCCCCAGAGCATCTCTGCAAGAACACTTATGTGTGTATGAGGGTATTCAATATAGACTTCAGAGATATGAGAGGATAAATGATAACAGGTTGTCACAGAGACAAAGAGCATTAGGCTGTGCTACAGATGAGGAGAAAGAAATTTGAGAAGCGTAGCACAATAGACTAAATCAACGGCTTAGCTACCGGAGATGCATTTCCAGAGTCAGCGATAATCAAGCAGGGGTAAGAGATCGTGTAAAAGTTCATAAAATTTGCAAATGCCTTGCAGATACAAGGAGTAGTAGAAGAGACACTGGAGCACAGACTCTGACAGGAGTAAATCAGCATTCTGATTAACTTCCATCCTTTTTCTCCATGTTGGCGCCCATGCCTCTGTGTAGGCCTAACTTGAAAAAGAAAAAAGAAGATAAAAGTCTCTCCGTACTCCTTTAAACTTCTGTCCCCCAAGATGTGACTTAAATAGAGACACAAAAACTAGTAGTAGAGTAGCAGAAACACCGCATCAACTTTGTCATGGGCCTGCTGGCTGATGATTATGATCTTGAAGAAGCATGTGACACATTACCCTAAAAGGGGCCTTACTGTGAACCTCAAGAGGAGATTGAAGAACAAAAAGAGAAGAAACAAAAGGCTGGCAAATATTTATTCTCCATTTCCTATAATTCCTGAAAGTTCCAGTGTTTAAAATGGTGGGGGCTGTCACACCAAAATTGTACCGGGGGCGAAAATTTTACTGCCTACGTAATCCGCTTTCGAAAATTCCAAACCTGCCTGGCAACTGATGATCGCGTTGAACGTTGCCTGGCAACGGACGATCGCGTCGAACGATGACGTCTTTTATCTAAATTTAATTAACACAAGCTAGCGAGACTACGATACACTTTAAACACTCAGCTTACTAGCTAAATTCGATTAAACAATTAAGTACAATACAAATATAAACTACGATACACTTTAAACACTCAGTTTACTAGCTAAATTCGATTAAATAATTAAATACAATACAAATATAAACTACGATACACTTTAAACACTCAGTTTACTAGCTAAATTCAATACAATACAAATATAAAGTAAAAACAAGGGTTATCTGTATTATGTTATTTCGTCTTGATGAGCGCAAATGTTTTTTGAAACCTGCCTGGCAACGGAAAATCGCGTAGATCGATGACGTAATGTTTCGACGCGGATTACGTAGGCGGTACCATTTTGGTGTGACAGGGCCACTAGCTTTGAGTTTTCAGATTGCAACCAACTGAATCAATGGCCTGTATTGGCCTGTAATGTGTACGTTTCCAGTAAGGACTTCTAAAATGATGATGAATGATAAGGGTCTCTGATAGATTTATGAATTGCATTTAGTTTTTTAGTCTCTAAAGGTCCTTTTACATTGAACACGATTGATTGACGATTTGAATTTTTTTTCGTTTGCGAAAAAGGGACTTTAAGGGTCTTGCTTACAGGTTTTACAGTTGAAACAATTGGTATCTTTGTCCTAGTCAGCGTGGATACTGTACATGTTAGGGTGACAATTGTATATATAATGCCACGTGTGTCTGTGAAGATGAGTGGAGCTCCTTGCCAGCAGTTGATTTTTAAGGGAACTAAGGTAACAAAAACACATTGATTCTTATTTTTATGGGATTATACACTAATAAGGTCATTCTATTGTCTTACCTCCACTGCTGTGAGCAATGACGTGTTTTAAGGAAGGACAAACTATCTGCTCTACTTTAACCACACCTTGAACACCCTTTTTTGGCTTTGACTGAACTGCATATGCACACCCATGATTCTGCATTCAGGTCTACGATTATTTATAACCCCCTAACCCTAGTCCTTTATTCAAAGTCCTTTCAAAGGGGTTCACAGGCCCAGATTTGACCCCCTATCCTTAGGCAACAAAGAAAGAACTCCCGAAACCCAGTAGGGAAAATATAGAAACCTTGAGATGGATAACATTGGAGCGATCCCGCCTTCCAGGAATGAAGTGATGTGCACTAGACTTAATTTACCTAGTGGCCTTGTTGGTTTTCATGCTCGTAGGTGTACTTAAGGTAGAAGTAATCGTTTTTCTACCGGCTTAACATTTATGTACAATACGGATCCATTTTGCCGCTGCCAAAAAGGCTATAAAAAATTTAATAATATAAAGTTACTTATAATAGGGAGGTTTATTGGTAAACATTAGCCATGGTTTAGACAGGAGAATACTTGAAGAATAGGTCCATATTTTACATTAGAATCTGGGGGTTGGGTTGGTGAGCTGGAAGGATTTATGGGAAAGATTAAACATCTAAAAGTGCATGTAAATGTCCTTTTTTTTACAAGCA
The DNA here is from genome assembly GCF_026213295.1 of Gadus chalcogrammus. Classification (NCBI taxonomy): domain Eukaryota; kingdom Metazoa; phylum Chordata; class Actinopteri; order Gadiformes; family Gadidae; genus Gadus; species Gadus chalcogrammus. Next base: position 23,533,206 of record NC_079427.1, read on the forward strand.
AAAGTTCTTTGCTTGTATAAACCATAGACCAGCCATATTTACCCCATCAAATATAGATGTATGAAAGTTTGCAAACTCAAGGATTGAGTGGCAAGGATTATGAAAACTATCTATAATATATATTGGACTAACCACAACAGGGTGGTGTGGAGCGGTAAGAGGGCTCTGTTCTCTCTCCGAGCCAAGAGTCCCAGATGACGTGTTTTAGGGGTTGACCACGGCTGAACTATTGTTAATTTCCTCCGTTGCTCAAGTCCTCCGTTCCTCAAGAGGAACAGGAGCGGTGGGGCCCTACGAGCGAGAGTTCCCTTGTCCTCCTGCACATCTATTACCCGTCTGATGTACAAGTTCACCAGGCAGATTGATGGGCTGAGCAGAGAGAGTTCTGGGGAGAACGCAGGCCACAGCAGGCAGGGAGACACAGTGAGGGACCGATAAATGTAAATGTACCATACATGAATATATGAATAAATGCATTGAAGTATTCATCTTTTTAAATATCAATATTTAAAACGTGCATAGTTGTACACTTGAATTGGCTCCTGCAGCCATTTCTACATTGTTTATTGAGTGCGATTCATCATAAGTAACAGGCTTACTTTGAGCATTACTAAGCTAATGCAGTCAGGGATCAGCTGTAGACAGATATGCAAACACAAACAGCCCTCAATTACTTCAGGGGGATTGCCCTTGTTGGAATGGTGTCAGACACACAAACAGCCAAACAAATCACTCCCGTCATATATATTTTTTCTCAGCCTATTTATTTATTATGACCCCAGGTTGTTCCAAAAACAAGCATCATCATTTCCCCAGAATTAGTATTCTTGGCCTTTCATCCAGGTTCGAGGGTAGAGGGTTATGAGATTGATTATCCATTAATTGTGTTTTCTACTAAAAGCCTTCAACATGCCAATGTATCTCTCATGGTAGAATACATCCATTCTTAACCCACTACGTAGAAACTATGCATGGCTGTATAAACACTTTGTAGCTTTTGTATTCTGCTTCTAAAGTAGAAGTCAGACCTGGAGTGGATTTTAGATCCCGGAGATGTTTTACACTTCTGCTTTGCTCGGAATCTTCACAGTCGGTCCTCCTACCTCCCATTAAGTCTAAATACACCAGTTCCTTTCAAGTTGTATAAGTGATGAAATCGATGCAACAATGTGTGCCTCAGCAGTCCATACGCACACACATATAAACACACAAAAACAAACTCACTCACTCATTTTGACATTCCAAAATAATGATATAGTTATATAATACAATAAATAATTCCCTTGCACTTGTCTCTGACTTAGAGGTGAGCTGCACAAGTGAACAATCATTTTCTTGTTCAAGGTATGTTTTTTATATTAACAACGGTCAGGAATAAATTCAATGAAGCCTCATTGATTAATTTCACAGCTTTGAAGGGCTGTCCTCCCACATAAAACTGTCAAAAACTTTTGACCAGACATTTTATTTGCTAAAAATAAAATAAAACCTAAAACGTAACATGGAGGTAGTTGGATAAAAGCCTCTTTACGGCTCACCTTCCATCCAATGGAAAGGTTCCATGGTCGCTAAGCTAGAATGTATGCTGTCAATCAGAGATCATATGCAAGGGTTTTACTGAGGTCTTTGTATGTGAAGTGGGCTCATTCAATAATTTGGATCATATTTAAGAAAGGCTCCCTAAGGTCTGCGTATTCCGCCATCTTGCTCAGTCCGTAATGAGTGTTCAGGTCGCCTATGAGCACCGCTCCATTATAACCTGTTACATGACTAGGCCTGACCATCTTTATCCATGCTAAACCCGAAGGAGATGCAGGTGAGCCATCAGTCTTTTCAACCCAAGTAAAGCAATGTCATTCAAGCCCCTACACACAATAGGATTGTCCAATTAATTAAAATATAAGAATATGACCTAGGAGTCCTAGTGCCTTCTCATTGAGCTCTAGTGTAATAACATTTAGTTGGCAATATATCAAACTAAGTTAAAGGTCCCATGACATGAAAATCTCACTTTAGGAGGTTTTCTAACATAAATATGAGTTCCCCTAGCCGGCCTATGGTCCCCCAGTGGCTAAAACTTGGATTTGGTGTAAAACGAGCACTAGCTGTCTTTAGGTATGTCGTCACAAAGCATCTAAGCTCCTCCCCCTACTCTGCCTGGCCCGCCCAGAGACGTTGGCCCGCCAATGAGACACGACCGTGCGAGCGCCAAATGTGTGTGTGTGAATACACACACTGTAATGCAAGTGTTTCTTGTCGGTTCTTTGATGTCTCTTGTATTTCCACAACGAGACTGTAGTGGGGGTTATCTGACCCATGGTTGAGAAGGAATTGGGGGAAAGGAACTTTGGCTTTGACTCGCTGAAGAACATGAACTGCGACATGCCGCCGGTTGCCGCGAGGCACCATCGCCGCGAAGCACCACCGCCCGGCAGCGGGCAGCCGGCAGCGGGCAGCCGGCAGCGGGCAGCCGGCAGCAGGCAGCGTGCGGTTCAGTCTACTTCAGATTGATGTGAAAGTGGAAGAACCAGAGACGTCGCAGAACCCGACAAAGTCGTTTGTGATTCATAATATCGTCTGGAGGCGCACACAGCTTTTGGCTGTGATAATATGTATTATATGATATAGATATCTATGTATTATATAATATTTTTTAGATATAGAGCTCCAGGACTGTTACGCAAGTGTTGTACACTTCCTTGTTATTTGGATAACCGTTCTGCTTTTGGTGTTATGGCGCATAACATGTCGGTATTTCTACAATGAGACTCGTAGTGGGGGTTTTCTCAGCCAAGGTTTAGAATGAATTGGGGGGAAGGAACTTTGGCTTTGACTCCCTCAAGAACATGAACCACGACATGGAGGAAAACGGGGCTCAAATGTCTCCCGCTTGAGCCCCGCTTCCCGCTGCCGAGGGACCACCGCCGGAGGCGGAGGTGCCTAAGCACTGCCCGGCAACAATCCCTTTCTCCTCCTTGTCGCGGTTCAGTCTACTTCACATTGATGTGGACGTGGAAGAACCAGGAACGTCGGAGAACCTAACGCAGTCGTTTGAGATTCATAATATCGGCTCACACAGCTTTTGGCCGTGATAATATATATTATATGATATAGATATCTATGTAGGCTATATGATAATATTTAGATATAGAGCTCCAGGACTCCCGTGTGTTCTAGAATATTTACAGAACACGGCTAAAGGCTGTGTGCGCCTCGCCATTGCGATACATCCACTGTAAACAGAGCGCATGGTACCGGGGCTGCAAGCTGCTCAGGGCCACACCCCCACCCTCCTCCTTGACCCGCCTCGCTCCTCCTCATTTGCATTATAGCTACAGACACCAAAGCAGCGCATTTGGGGGAAGCTCAATGTGCGACTGACCACGGCTGAATTTCGGGAATGTCTTTGAATACTGTGTTAGTTGCCCACTAATACCTATATTAAAGAATACATAAAATAGCATGTCATGGGACCTTTAAGTATAATATTTTTTTCAGAAGAAACACACTTTGTCAATTATAGTGTAAAAGATAGTTTTAATAACACTGCCCGGGTCGGCCTATCGTAACTGAATATGTAATATGAGGTGGGATTGCTATGATGACAGAGCAGAGCCGTATGGGAGAGCCGTTGAGGCATTTTCATAATCAATTATCATTATCTAAGTGGTTCCGTGTGTGAACAGAAGGAAGGGAAAATGAATCAAACACACTGAGAGGCTAATAAAACAAGAGTATGAGAGTATCTGCCCCGGGACAGACGGATGTTAAAACAGTCGTGGTGATCATAACAGGATGTGGAGGCTTACCATGTTGCCCACATTAGAACACCATGTTGTTTCTGACTTGCATTGGTCAAGCATTTTAATTAATGATAGTGTTATTCTGTGCAAATCATTCATAATAACCAGTGGGATTCCTTCATTATGACCAGATACAAATGCCCACATGTGCACACGCAGGTAGGCAGACACACACACACGTGCACGGACGCACGCACGCACAGAGCACCAACACACAGCACACACACCCTCATGCACACACAAAGAGATACATACTCATATTATCAGCGTCCCTTATTACTTTGGGCAGTTTATTTAATGACCATTACCATTACACTGCTACTGCTAAATAGATTTTGTTTACTTGCCTGTTGGCTTGCCAGCCACCTGTTTATATTTGTGTTTGTACGCAAGCTGCATGAGAGGATATTTGTAAACAAAGTAAATATACATGTATTCTTTCTGTGTTACAACAAATTAATGGTTTGCAAGAGACAGGATTAGTTTTATAATGAGTCACCAAAATATAATTTAAGGGTTCTTGAACCACCTGTTTAAAAGAAAACGCGTTTTGGGCAAAGAGGTCTAGGAAGAGCGCTCCACACATCCACACACAGCTCAGCGCCGCCAGCGTCTGGAGCAGTGTAACGTTCGGATACCGGTTGGCAGAGACTGGCAAAACATTGACTTGACAAAATGTTTCTCTAAATTACTTTTTTCTGATTATATATTATTAACAACACATTGATTCAGAAGTGTTCAAATTAATCAAATCAAATCATTCTCAGCAATGGTTTGCTAACTTCTACAATATCTGTTTACTTAGCTTCAAGCCTGAACAGAAGTTTAAAAAGTTAGTCACAGAAGAGATGTGCAGAGTGTTAATATCTCAATATTATTTAAAAAGCAGCGCACTACCAATTCTAAACTTGAAAGGCTGTATGTACAATATCAATGGTAATTATAATTGGCCTTGTAACATTTGAATGAACACATTTTAAGGGCCCTATCTTGCATCCGGTGCAATTGACTTTCTACACTGACGCATGTGTCGTTGCTAGTTTGCAACTGGCGCAGTGCGTTCTTTTCCCTCCACCGCCAAACGCCTGTAAATAAGGGAACGATCTTGCGCCCCAAGTGGCGGTGCGGCGAAAGTAGGCGGCGTGTTCTGGCGCAAACGTTCCCTGGTGCTATTTTGCAGTTTCAGAAAACAATTGCTCCACTAACCATGAATACATGGTTTAAAGTCAGTGCTGCGTTGTTCAGATGCTATTTTAGGGGCGCATGCATAATGTTGCTTGTGTTATTATTTGGCCATAAACTAAGCCATTTGAAGTTTGAAATTCATGTCGTCATGCATCTGTCTCATCGGAGACTGCAAACGCGCTGTCAAAATATCAACTAATGCCCAAACCACACCTACGGGTAATTAGGCTACTTTAGGCTACAACCCTTTTAGATTTGCGCCGGACGCAAGAGTCATCGATGCGCCGGTAAAATAGCAACATTGCCATAGAACCGCCCACAAAGCTACTTGCGCTTGGCGCTTCTCACTTGCGTTTCAGACCGTTAAAATAGGGCCCCAAGTGTTTCATTTATTTTCTTTGGAATGATTATGTAATTGTATTTAATAGTTTTAGGATGGGTATATTATTCTAGCATACCAACTCATTCTTTTTCATAATTCTCTCCTCTTAGGAACAGCGAGACGCTTTTATTTCAGTTTCACTCTCCATTTATTTGACTTCTTTGTCTTATGAACTTGCCTCCCTTCATCTATGCATGTTCCTCTGCCTTCCTCCACCTGCTTTGTGTTCCGCTCCGTTTCCGACCGGCGGCCGGAACATGAAGAAAACTCGAGAAGATGGCGTTTCAAACATCACAGAAGCACCTTTCTACAAGAAGTGTGAAATACCCGGGGGGTAGAGAGGAATAGAAATCATGTGGTGGAAATACCCAGTCACTGCTACGGTTCCTTCCGGCGTGGTCGCTTGTCTGGAGGCGTTCTGCCCACCGTGACACTTCTTCTGCCACTGACAGTTCCAGGTCAGCTCGCGAGGAGAGTAGAGAGAGTAGAGCTTGTGTCGGCAGCATCGGCCTTCATGGCATCCGTTCCTGCTTCCATGGAGCACTAAGAGCCCGGATCTCGAATTGTTTGTTCACTTAATCCCTGAAGATTGGCGTCACTGACGTGTTTGTTTTTATGTCTATCTACTGGAGTGTGGATCAGACCATCTCCGGGACGTTCCCGCTACGATGCAGAAAATGCAAAGAGGATGACGATGATGTAATACAGCATTTTTTCTCCTATAGGCAAATTCATTTTCTGTGCTTTTTGGGTACAGCACTCAAATGTAACCTAACACAAGATGAATCGATTTACCCTGAATTGCGACGAGTCTATTGAAATTACATGTAGCCAATTATGTGGTGCTTTAAGCTCTTTTTTCTGTGTTGTTTGGGCCCTCTGGCAAAGTTTATACCAGTAACAGTTGCTCTTTTGTTTGCTGTGGCATGCATTTCACAATAAATCCTGTTATCTGCCATATCGATTGGGCTATCCCATGGGCCTTTGCGCTGACAGCCACTCTGGTGAAGCTCACCTGGCCTAACGGGAGGACCAGGAAGGACTTTCCTGCCACGATAGCAGCCAGCAGCCGGCCAATGACAGGTCACCACTGCAGTGTGTAGACAAGGGGTTATTGGAGGAGAAATTCAAAGTGCCCTTGTCAGTGGATTTCATCAATATCTCTCAGCCTGAGACACAAGTGGTTTCCCCTTGGGGGTGGACCAGGAACCACCCCCCCCCCCTGAACTTTATAAATAGACACAAAAAACTGTGACTTTGTGGTTTAAGGCGCGGTCATGGAAGACAGCAGTGTACAGAGAAATAAAGTGGGGTGTGAAAAATGGGGGTTTGAAAGCGAAAGGAATGTTTTTGGTTTCCCAGGTGGACAGTATGGCTGGTTCCACAATCAAATCTTCGTTTCCTTTTAGGGCATCTTATGTCCCGGCAACTTTTTATATATGTGATTTCATTAGCGGAGAGGACTGTTACAGAAAGAGCTGATCTGGTGTGTGCCTCTGCGCACACACTTTCACCAGATAAACAATCGTCCTCAGATTTAGCAAAACAAGCACTATGCTAATTGAATGCCATGAATTGTTCCAAGTAGTCTCTGCGCGTCTGACACCAGTAATTTATGAAAGAAAATCCAAGGTTGGGTAGATGCCACTTCACCGGGTACTGCCCTTTTATTCAGGTTTTGTGGTTTATTTAACACCATATGCTTACTTTTATGTTAAATGTAGTGCAGCCTAACACTTATGGTACCCCTTTATTTTGTGCTCCCCAGTGTGTGAATGTGTGTTTCAGACAGACTGCAACATCTAAACCATCTAACCCTACCAAGATTGTATATGTCTGGCATATTTATTTATGTATTTACTCCAATCTAGACACGTTTACTTAACTTTTAGGACTTATAATGATTTCTTATGATCATTGAGGCAGTTGGTCTGGGCTGACTCCCTTAAACTAGAACTTATTCTTCCGCCATTTGCCTCTAAAGTCGTGTGGCCGCTCCCTGGTGATTAAACATTAGAACCTGTTATGTTCCACGGCCTTTAGTCGGGCACTGAAGGGCAACAACGCTGGAGACGAGGCCAGCGGCAGAGCACCAAGCAGACGTCCGGGCTCCTGGGGGGCATGAACGGAGCAAATGAGGCCTTACAAAGACATGCCTCCTAAACCCGGATCAGAGAGGGGAGAAAGGAGGCTCTTCCCCCAGAATGCTTCTAAAAATGCCTGTTTATTTATTGTCTGTTGTCTCTGCCTATGGTTCCTCTCTCCGTAAACTCGGTTGATCCGCGGCCAATGGAGAAGGGGATTCGAGAGGTCTCTGCGGAAGCTCTCCACGGGGGTTGATCATGCTGTAAGAGGAGACAATCTATGGTGTTTTCCCAACAAGTAAACATCGTATATGAGTTCCAGGAAAACATGTTTTTTGAAGCTGTTTGCATGGAAATAGCTTTAGGACAAGAAAATCTTGCCTGCGCTTTTCCCCTCTCTTCAGTCTCTCAGAAGGTTGGTTCTGGTGTCTGTCGCTTTAATGCAAATGAGCTGCCTGCCCATTGACCAATGAGCTGTCAGATACTGCACCACAGCATCGAGGAGAAGGGATTGTTGCCATTTGCGGACTCCTGGAGATCTAGATCTATATAATATAATATAATAATAATAATAATAATATTATAATTATATAGGTATTTATATAATATATCTACACCGCAGCGACACTCCCCCTTAAACATAACGCCTCCGCCATCGGCACACGCGCAGGTTAGAACACACTCGCACACGCACACACCGCAGCGGCACTCACACAGGTAAGACGTTATTCTTTTAAACATAACGGCTCCGCCATCGACACACGCGCAGGTAGGAACACTGCAAAAGCTTTGTTTATTGAAGAAAATGTCGCACAAAGTTTGCCGTCCTTCTTGGACGTCCTACATTGTTGATCTTTGTTCATTGTGTGCGTTCATATCATTTTCCTTGGATTAATAGCAGGCTAACACCCTGTGTCGGGCTGCTTATGAGGTCACAATGCTAACGTAGCTGTCGCGGCTATCGCTCGCCATCCGTTTTAACCCCCGCCCCCCCCCCCACCATATAAGGGTACTGTCGGCGTTGGAAACGCAAGCCGTAACTGAGCTGCGCCGAACCGCACCTTCACTGCTCAAACTTAATCTCACTCCCTCCTGCAGACTGTTTTAGTTGTTTTATTTTTCTCATGTTTTGTGTGTATTATATGTGTGACTGTAGGGCTACTGAGCCTGTCTTGGACAGGACACTGGAAGAGATGTGTTTAATCTCCAATGATGATTTCATGTATTTTCAACTAACGCAATATCTAGTTGCCTTGTATTTTAAATATGTCAATGCCCTCTTCAGCCCCTGATAACAGTAAAAGCAATTTAATAATTGATTTACATGCATATTATACATTGAACAATTACCCCTGTTACCATGAATTGACAAATATATATTGTAATCAAATGCACACAGACACGCGTGTAAGTTCTGATATTCTCCTGATGGAATGTATGTGTGAACAAATTTCCTGACATTTGTACCCTGAAAATCTCCTGAATATTACTACCCCTGAGGTAGTTATTTTCTCTGTATGGAAATGTAAATTACCTTATATGTGAACAAGGAGTAGAAAGTCGGTATTGCTCACACCACTTCAGTGGGCGCGTTGATGGCGGTTCCTGCATGTCATTGAGCGGCCCCCTCATTGATAATCCGCCTGTTGCCTTTTTGTCGCTGAATAGTTAAAAAATATTTAAATGTTCATTTGTGGTGAACGAATGTTATACATTGTAACATAGGTCAAAATTATATTATGCGCTCAGAAATTTGTTACATTATCGACTGGGGTTTCCACATTATGGGTTTAATTACAACTAGAGGTTGAGCGCGCGCAACGTGTGAGTGAAAACTCTAGTATTCTTAGGGCCCTATTTTAACGGTCTGAAACGCAAGTGGGAAGCGCAAAGCGCAAGTAGCTTTGTGGGCGGTTCTACGGCGCTATCGCTATTTTACAGGCGGATAAATGACACTTGCGTCGCGGCGCAAGTGTCAAAAGGGTTGGTCTGAAGCAGCCTAATTACCCGTAGGTGTGGTTTGGGCGTAACGTCCAACAAACCAATGAGAGTGCCAGCTCCCATCCCCTTTAAGAGCCATGAGCGCATTTGAATCGGACGAGTTGATATTTTGACAGCGCGAATGCAGTCTCCGATGAGACAGATGCACATGAATTTCAAACTGCAAATGGCTCAGTTTATTGCCAAATAATATGGCCTAATTCACACATGGAATAAGGGGTTTTCTTCCACAACTTCAGAAATAGTGAGTCCTCAAATAAATTTCGGCAAAGAAAACGTATATGATATAACATATGATATGCGGTAACTGTGGTTCTATTTAATGATGTACGCAATACATTATAAACATTGTTTCTTATCAGTATTGTATGCTATCCTAATATGCATGTGTCCCCGCGGTAATCATTGCCATTGATTGTATTATGCGTTACATGTTTAGTTTGCGTGTGTTTAAACAGAGCACACACGCGCGCCCGCATTCATTCATTCTTTTTAACACTTACTCGCGGTAAAACAATGTTTTTCACACGATCAAATACTCATCAATCCTAAAAGTTATGGGCATGTAGGCCTACGATGTCTGTGTCAAGAAAATATGTGTTTGCTGTACGGTGTTTGCAGATGCATTGATTTAAAAGTACAACTTATTACCGCTGCATCAGCTGTTCTTTCCCAAATAATTTACCAAGAATGTGCGGCTAGGTAGATGAGAGAAGCAAAGTGTATGCGCGAGGTGCACAAGCAATCCGTATGCATCGCATGCGCATGTATGCATGCGCCCTTAAAATAGCATCTGAACAACGCACCACTGACTTTAAACCAGGTATTTCCTGGTCTGTGGGGCAATTGTATTCAGAAACTGCAAAATTTCGTTTGCGCCAGAACACGCCTCCTCCTTTTGCCGAACCGCCCCTTGGGGCGCAAGATCATTCCCTAATTTACCGGCGAGTGGCGGTGGTGGGAAAAGAACGCTCTGCGCCAGTTGTAAACTAGCAACGACACATGCACCAGTGACTAAGTCACTTGTGCCGGATGCAAGATAGGACCCTTTATGTTTATTAACAATTCATCCTACTCCCCGTCCCATCCCCCTATAAGTAATTATAAAACATTTCTCCCTTTTCTGCGTAAATGTAACTTTCTTATGCATTGGGTTTTGGTATTGAGTTCAGATGGTTGTCCTCTTCTTACTGGTGGAAAATACCAACTTATTGGCTTACCAAGCCCAGCCTGACTACATTCTGTTCAGAGTAGACCACACTATATCGTTCTCAAATGGACGGATAGTCAACAGGCAATGTCCAGAACGGAACTTTTTTCCAGTTCGAGGGTTTTATTTTTTTGTTCTCCATCAACTCGGCCTGGTTTATAAATGGCCCTTCAGAGTGTCTATTTAAATGAAATTACTCTTTCAAATTCAGGTACTGATGCGTGGTATCCGCATCCTCCGTCTGTGAGGAGCATGAGCCTTCAGTCTCCAACGCAGCTCAGTCTAATGACCTAGAGAGAGAGAGAGCGTCATGCATCCGGCAATTGTCTTCTGGCAGAAGTGGGCTCTGTATACCCTTCACCCACTCACCCATCAGTGCTGTCCTCTTACCCCTCTCAGTGGCTCACTTGTTCCATCGCTTTTTTGGTTCTCTGCAGGGAAATCATTATATTACCTGCCAGCCTCGTGAGATAGGAGGTCACGGGGTCCAATAATACAGTAATTAGCCCGATAAGTGGCTAATTAGAGGGGCTGGGAAATAGAGTGGATATCCACTATGTCTGCAGGCACTCGTTTCTGCCCACCAGAAAAGCCTGAGGAAGAAAATTGTATTAAATGTGTTAAATGGATATTAGTTGCCTGTAAACAATTGCATTATCTTTGAGCTGTTATTCAGAGATGTAATTGGGATGGTTTTCACGGGGCTGAGGAACCTTTACAGCAATACATTATTGCAGTGAACAAAAACAGCTTTGTATCTACTACCTGTCACTCTTTGCAAAATAACTTCATTAGGAATACGAGCAGAAAGAACTGTGCTATATGTTTGACTTTATAGGTTTATGTCATTCACAGTCTAGTGGGACAGATGTGTTATGCAGAGATTAAAATAGGTACCTTGTCAAAAGGAAGGAAGTGTCGAGGCCGGTCGCTAATTGAGGTTGATGGATCCCAGTTTAAAAATCAAACTAAGAGCTGTAGTTACAAATCTATTCAGCGTTATCCTCGATTCTTGAAGGACCTTAACCATGGACCCGAGGGTGGGGTCTCCAACGGATAGGTCAAGGGATAGGAGAGAAAATACATTATGTACTCTTCTTAATCACATGTGCTTTCCACTTGCAGGTATGTCCAGCTTTTAGGTAGTTTCCCATTGGTTGAAACACTGCATGCCGTCACCCTCTCCAGCTTAGATAAGTGTCTGATGCTGTTAACCGTGGCCAACCAGCACCATGAGGCTAAAGGTTAGGGCTAACTCAAGGAGGCAGGTGTAGAGCGCATCTCATTAAAGGAGGAATTATTAGACTAAGTTTTCAACGGCAATTGACACGTACATGCAACATGTTGTACACGTACAGTAAACACACAAGCACATACCCCTGACTAATATAACATTTTAATAGAATAATTAATAAAACATTAAAAAGTAAAAATAATTTTCTGATCTAGACAGTGTTGAAGTACAGTTGAACTAATGTCTTCCTTATTATTGTGTGAGGCACCTGCACTCCTACCACAATAACAATTTGAATTCAACAAATCAAACTTAAATCTTCATGGCACTATTATTTTACCATTACTAATAGCATCTAGTTGAGAGACCTCCATACTATGGTGGTACTTCTGTTGAATCCCAATACTGTGTAACCCCCCCCGTCAAGTAGCCCATCAAGTAGTACCTCTCCCCTCTGTGCCTGTCATTTCCTAGCCTGCCGTGCTCCCCCCTGTTCTCCTTCCTCTGCCTGCACCGACAGGTCCATCCCTCTCTGTGATGTTACTGGAGGAGCACTCAGCCTTTGTATTCAGAGCCCTGGACCACACTGGGGGTGGAGATGACAGCGCAGGGCACACACTGACACAACGCGCGTGTGTGCGTGTATGGAAGATCTAGATAGATGGCTGTGCAGACAGCAAAGGTGTGCCACATGATCTGAGCCAATCCATGGTGCAGGAGTGTTCTAGGTCTTGGTGTTTATCAGGTCTCTGATGTCATACCCTTGGTGTCCTTGTATCCAAAGGAGTCTTCTTTATGACGCAGCACATGTCGCCGCAAAGATACATTTAGACACAATTAGAGTGGGAAATGCTTTTTCTGCTGATGCAGCAAAAATGTAATCTCCAGGAACAGCAATGTCAGATGATTTTGTTTGAAATATTTATTCTGCGTGGCATAACATGAGCGTCCTATCTGTTAATCTCTCCCTCATTAACCCATTATGCTGTACAAATAAGTACGTGGATAAATATTCATGCCAATGCACTCACCCACCAAACACCGAAACATTAACGCACGCTCGCATTCACAACAATAGATACGGCACAATGCAATCAGTTAAGCCAGTGATCCCAAGTGTGTTCCAGTCTGACTGCACTTTTAGTTCTGAGGCTGGAATGTTGCCTCTTCTCTACGCGCACAGAATATCTGATGAGGCTCAGCCTCACTGGCTGTGTGCTCCTCAGTGTTTTCCAAGCACTCACACAATTGTTGTGTGTGTGTTTGTTAGCTTTCGGTTGCGTTGTTGTAGTGCATGCACTTTCTGCTCAAAGAAAGCCATTTTTACATTTGTCTCCATTAATGTCATCAAGCCAAAAAGGATCCCCGTTAGCCTATAGGTTGTTTTTACTCACAGTAGCTTATTTTGTCTTGCTTGGTTTGATGTTGGTTCTACCGAACTGTTTTGAAGAGCCAGGAAAAGGAAAAAGGCCTGACCCCCTTTTGTTTTTCGCTGGTGGATTTAACTGCTGCAGTTGGTCTCAGCCTGATTTGTTCTCACGCTCACATTTATGTTTTCCATTTATGAGAAACTCTTGCATCGGATAAACTTCTTTGTGCTTCCTTTTCTCTTTTTAAGAAAGCTTCAAAGTTAGCATATAGGGTGCTATTTATCAAATATATGAAGCAATGTGGAGAGCTTTTTATTAAAACCTTTTCCCCATTAACGAACAACAATAAAGGCTGATATTCTGTCCGCCCTCTCCTCCCTTTGAATTCACTGAATTGATTGATGTTGTTCATGAATACAATTATCCATGATCTGCTTTTGCTAGGCGTAATACATTAACATTAGCTTTAAGCGTTGAGAATGATAAAATCGTTATATCTAATAAACGCATCAATTTCTATTATTCATCTCTGATCATTGGTACTGGAGCCTATTGCAGTTGGAAAGAAACAGCAACTATGGAGTGCCAGTGTGCTGAATGGTAGACTAATGCCGCTTTTCCACTGCATGGTACCAGCTCGACACGACTCGACTCGACTCGACTCAGCTCGCCTTTTTTGCGTTTCCACCGCGATCTAGTACCTCAAGTGGCTGCTTTTTCTAGTACCCCTCGCTCTAGGTTCCAAGCGGCTGAGCCGATGCTAAAATGTGACGTCGGCAGACGGCCGGCCACTGATTGGCCAGAGAGTGTGACGAAGTCACGAGAGCGACATGGCAACCATGCTGGTAACGATAGAACAGCCATAGTAGCGCCGCAGCCAACATATTCCACTTCTTCAACATGCCAGCTAATAATACGAACACGAATACCATCGCATCGATGTTCTCCATTGTTGTTATTTGGGTTCTGTCCATGTGTGGGTTACGTAGGTGTTGTTTGCGTCGCGTACAAAATACGTCACGGCCCTTTCGCGCAGACGACCCCGCCCACGTCCCGGAGGTACTATTTGCGGTGGAAAAGCACCCGCGCTGCTACCGTGTCGAGTCGTGTCGAGTCGTGTCGTGTCGAGTCGAACTACATGTGCGGTGGAAAAGCGGCATAACTCAACATTTGCAACAAAGTGCAGCTCAGCCAATCGCACTTCACTTCGTATTATGAAGTGAGAGTTAACCAGCGTAGGAGGAGGAAAACCCTGGGGTGACCAGAATAGCATACACACTCATGCAGAAAGGATCCCGGACAGGTTCCTGAGCAGAATCCAAGAGAGATCAGTTTATTACAACTGAACCCTTCAAGGCAAACACCCATTTTCACATGCTCAGAAACCTAACCTCTTACTTTTTATGTTGCACTAGTTTGCTTGCTTATTGGTGGCACACACAACACATAGGGATTTGATTTCTGCCAGGTAAACCCTCAAGTGACTATCCAGTCACTAAGTTATCATTCCCACTCTGGTTAGTCCTGCTCAGAGTGTAATATAGTCATAGTGTCACGCTCTGGATGAGGCATCCATCGAATTGATTTGTGCTGCTCCTACGGTGGAAAGTAAGTGTTATTTCTTCAGATTTCAGGGATTGGAGTTGTTTAAGAGAGGTAAATCATGTTTAAACAGTTTATACTACAATGACTGAAACCGCGTCACGAAAAACCTTGATTGACTGACACATTACACATTTTAATCCTGGAGATTTGCAGCGGATTTGAGCATGAAGCTCTCATTCACGGAGGGGCCTCAAATCGGTCCAAGTAAAGATTAAGGCAGTGTCGACAGACACCCACTTTAATAGGTTTCTGACCAAAAAGTTTGAACATAAGATTGCTGAGAAATGCATATTCTCAGATGGCTTTAAAAGTTGTCCAAATTTTCAGCATTAAAGTCTTTCTGCAGATATCACTCGTATTAATAAGCAGAGCGTAACTTGGACAGGGTTATATTAATTAGAATATTTATGCACCATAATTTCTCTTGATACAAACTTTCTTCTCTAAATCTATAAATCTAATATATCTCTCTTGCTGCCGAAAACAGCTATAGTTAGATCAATGGCTGCAATATTTTTCTGTCAAACAACCCCCTGTGTGCCTTTTTCCGGAATTAAAATTGCCCATATTGATCAGTGCTCATATGTGTCTATTTACCCAACCACCTCATTAGTGGCGCCACTTTTAATTGGGCCTGGAAGCAAAAGCAGTGTCCGGGTCACCGCAGTGTTTGTTCTCTTGTCTCACTGTGGGATCAGGGAGGCTTCTCTCCTCCTTGCCCCGTGATGAGAATCACAGCGGGTTAGTATGTTCCTCTACAACGCTGTAAATTAGCCGGGCGGCAGCTAATTATCTTAAATGAAAAGGGCACACGTGGTGCCCTCCTCAGAAGCCTTTTCTTAGTGTTATTAAAAACGCTGCTTTTGAGATGGTATTTATAGAGGCTGAAATAGAGCAGAGATCTGTGTTTTGTTCTTGTTCTTCCTTTTTCTCCCCGAGGGGCTATGGTCCGAGGGAGCTCTAGACTAATCGGGGGAAATTACAAGGGACACCAACAGGCTTGACACCATCCATAGTCAATAGAGCCGCTTCCCTTCACACTTTCTTGGAGCTATTTTTAACTCCACATCTAAATGTCATTGATCATCCTGCGAATACTGGGTAGGCGTGGGAAATGGAAGATGAAGGCTCTGTCAGACACACCTGACAAGCTGAAGTATTGGAGCAAGGTATTTTGAGCGATGGAACTGCTGTTGAAGTAAGTACCTGGGAAATGTCAAGGCTGTATCAGAGACCCTGGCAGAGGGGAAGACGAGCGCTGATGGTTGGGTAAAAGGGGAAAAAAGAGAAAACTCATCTCGTTGCGAGAGATCATAGCACTTGGCAGAGTATCTTTGTCAGTACTCATCAAAATAGAAACGGGGAGAATTGAGAGTCAACACGCTACGCCAAAAAACACCTACAATATTTTCCCTCCTTTCATCTTAGTCTGCAATCCACTCAGCAGATACAGCCTGTGGCTAGCATGAAAGAGGTTGCTCCTCCGCTTGCAACCCTGCTTTTTGTTGCTTAATTGGACTCCTCAGAATAAGCAGAGTTAATGGTTGGCCAGTTGGGGTTCCAGAGGAAGACTTTGCCCCAGGCCCCCTTACAGGGCGGCGGAGGCAGCAAACATGCTTTTGGAATTTATTAATTATAGTTGCTTGTTTATCCTGGATGCTTTCAAGCCCCCAAATAACTTGCTGCTGTTTGTATGGAATAGTATATTCTGTGCAATATATGACTGTTATGATCCTCAACGGTTTATATAATCTACTGTATATTCGTTCACTACATTATATATGTTGGTAGGTAATTGAGTTGAATAATTATAAAATTGTTTAAAGTTTATAATCATACAAATATAGACTACATCATTATGCCCCTGTATATTGCTACGTGTGTTACCAATGAAATAGGATAAACAATAGGAATATATGTGAATGCTCACAGTATTCTTGATCCTTACCGCTCTACAGTCAAAGGGAGCAAACAAAGGGGATGTTTAGTACTAGTTGTGTATTCCCTGTCTAATCCTAAACCTACTGCAGTGCCTTGGCTGGCCAATCACAAGAATGAAATTGATGCACTTGCTTTCGTCTTTTTGTCCGCCCTTTGAGTCATAAGGCTTGCAGGCGTTAATGAGTTGAGACATACGTGGGCGGAAAGCGATCTCCGAGGGCCCACCAACCAACCCAGCCCTCAACCCACCCACCTACCGCCTCCCTGAGCCAGGGGGCCATGGGCTAACCAATGCGCCTCAGTTATTTAGACTGCTGGCCCCTAGGTGAGACTGCGCTGTGCTGCGCTGCGCTGGGACAAACAGTCAAACAGAGGATGAGTCACGGCCATGCACCAGCGTGCGCTTTGCCCAGCCAATTAGCCAGTTAACGGGCCCGGCAGACCCGCCAAAAGGTTTAATTCACTCACGCCAAGGGCTCGCTTTCCAAGGAGTTATCAAAGCATAATAACATTAATCCCCCCTGGCCTACTGTCATCGCTTCCACGGCCGTGATGACGCTTGCATGTGTTGTTTGCTGCAGTTGAGCGTTTATTCCATTCGCAATTCCCTCGGTTTGAAAATGTGTAGTTTCTTTGGCTAAAAACACACTTGGCTTGTTCATAACACTGTTGCAGCGAGACGGGAGATTGATATAACCGCTTCTGATTACCCTTAAGTGCTTCTGTTGTGATCCATTAATCTAGACTTCGACGATGATGTAGCTCTCGCCGAGTTTACCAAGGATTGGTTTTCACTTCATTCAGTCGTTCTCTTCCCCTACAGCGTGTCCTGAGGTGAGGTAGAGGATGACTAACAGACTTCTGTGGCCTATATCGGAGGGCCTTGTGCCTAGCGCTGCTGACGGCCAATGTCATTGAGGGAGGACAGATCCTTAGGAGGAAGAGACGGTAGGCACAGGCGCTCTTGGCATTCTTTGGTGTTGTGTACTGGATACCTTACGTCCACCCTTCTAACCAGTCCACCTATGACCCCCTCCCGCTATGACCCCCACCCTCTTACATGCATACCCATGCAAACCGCTGTGAGCTTGGCTTCTGTGGCAGAGAAAAGCCATTAAGATGGAGGAGTGTCGTCGGACCAACTCCCCGGGGTCATGGTCTGTATTCATGAGGGGCTCCTTGTGGAAATTTTAATTTTCACGTCTCCCTGTTGGGAAATGAACGACCGCGGCCGACCCTGCTGTGCCATTATAAACCTCTGTGTGTCTCTCCTGTGAGCGGTAGATCCTTACTCATGTCATGCGACGTCAAGTGTTGTGGTTTATCACAGATTCCATCTGATGTGAAAGTTAATGTTTTGAAAAGCCATGGCCCACAAGCAAGAAGGTTGATGATAAATAGATGATAGTGAAAGGCAAAAATATTGAAATACACTTTTGTATATATATATAATACATGTATACGTGTAGCAGACAGAAAGACAGGCACAGTTGACTGAATTTGCAGGCATTGTTCATCGTAAAAATGTGTTTATACTAACAATGAAACACAATGTTTCCACTGACTAACTCCATATTGTTTAATTGGCATGGATCAAGGATTAGGATTAAAGCATGTTAAACCCCGTCTCACGATCATCCTGTTGGTGAGAGGGGTGCCTTATTTATAACACCATATCTAGAGCCTCATAAACCATGGCTTTAGGACTGCTCAACTCCTCAACTAGCATCAGCTGGCCAGCATCCCATAAACTTAAATAACGCTAATAACTCGTAACATACTAGCAGGTGGAAAACAGTAATAATCTTAATATGAAATAGTAAAGTACCTGAAATCAGTTCTCCTCAAAAGCTTTTTTTCTCTGTCTGCATTCCATATGAACCTCATTATCTCAGAAAATAATTCCAATGCAGGTTTATTATTTGTTTTCATACCAATAAACAGGTCCCTGGGTGATTCAGTTTGGACCTAGAAAGAGATCGGATTTGTTTCCGCCCCCTTTCTCTCCTTTTACTTTATTTTCCTATCATCTGTCTGGATTCGGGGCCCTTTATGGATTTTCTTGCTAAGTACGAGGCGTCCTCAATAGTAACGTTAGGCGGAAGAATGTATGTAAATTTTGGTCTTGATCCATTCATCTTCCTTTTGCTCCATAGATTCTGTCCGGACACGCACAAGTAGATTTAATAAAATTGTGTCCATTAATACAAGAGTGTAGGAAAATACATGAATATTCAGGTATGAGTGTGTATTGATTGGCCCAGCTTTATCTGCAATATAAGTCAAATGGCTCATACTTTTTCTGCTGTATTCAGGTCTGTCCTGCAAAAGAGATGCTTAAGCTCATCGTGACCTCCTTGAAAGAATAAAATGAGTTAAATAAAGGAGAGTGATGAGGGCACCCTGTCCTCCACCCACTGCACTTCCCCGAGCC